>NC_083831.1:11195744-11332166 GCF_015708825.2 Lethenteron reissneri | reverse complement strand
AACTGATTGCTAAATTACCCTCTCATTCCTAAGACCTTTAGCTTCACCATCATCATTGCATTTGGTAAGCATATCACATTGTCTCTGTTGGACAACATGGATCAGGCAAGGGCTATTAATACAGTACTATAATGAGTGTCTTGAGATTGGTGGTAGATATGTAACAGGCTTTAAGATAAAATGTTTTCTATAATTTTCCCCTATTTTTCCCTAATACAGGACACTACTTACGAACGAGTTATTTTCCAGGGGTCTGTTCGTAAGTCGATTTGTTCATAACTTCAACTTTACTCGGCATGTACACGAAACACGGGGAATGGTTTTAAAAGTTGTATCATCTTCTGTAGATGTCGATGCCACTGGTCTTCATGTTCTGTATATGTAGATGCCACTGGATCTTCATGTTCTGCAGATGTATGCCACTGGTTCTTGATGTTCTACAGATGTAGATGCCACTGGTTCTTCATGTTCTGCAGATGTAGATGCCACTGGATCTTAATGTTCTGCAGATGTATATGCCACTGGTTCTTGATGTTCTACAGATGCAGATGCCACTGGTTCTTGATGTTCTACAGATGTAGATGCCACTGGTTCTTCACGTTTTGTAGATGTAGATGCCACTGTTTCTTCACGTTCTACAGATGTAGATGCCACCACCACCATCTATTGCGTGGGGGTTGAACTTACACCTCTCGGTCTGAACTGGCAACTTGGACATACAGACCAGAATTGCCCATATCTCTAAAAGTTCGTAAGTCGAATGTTCGAAAGTAGAGGGGTTGCTATATAGTAAAAAAAAAACACGCAACACTTTCGTCAGTTGTGCACTGTGGCCTTAGAAGAGGAAATATATAAGTGGTGACATTTCGGCAAATAGGCCAGAGAAGAGAGTGGACAATGAGAGTTGGAGACTGTACTTTAATTGGCAAATAACAGAGAAACCCATCAATAACACTCATACATTTGAATAAATATAGATTATCGTAATTATAGATATAATAATTGGTACCTATTAAGCGCGTTTCACCTAGAGGTCGCAAGGCGCTGCACAGAGCTAAAAGCAAGCGAGTAAATAACTAAACGCAATCCTCAAACCTAATATAAGCATGCAAGCTCATATTTAACCATGGGTACAAATAGCACCCCCCCCCAACTCCCCAAAACAGATAACCAAATTAATCAGGAGAAATGCCTTTAGTGGGGTGTTTATAAATGTATCACCCTGTATGATCCAGTGATGCGGTGTGAGTGGGATGATAGTCCTGAAATGGCCACAGTCCCGGTAATTATTTAATATTGTTGATGTCTGTGGGGGATGCTTCCATAGAGCAATGGGTCATGCACTGGAGGTCACGAGTTTGATTCGAGTTGAAATAACGGCGCAGTTGAATTAATGATGCAAGTTTCTTAAATCTGTCCCACCCCCAAAGCCTCCCCTGTCCACTCAGCGGTGTAAATTGGTAACACCACAGTGAGTCGATTGGCAGGTCGCGTACCCAATAAAGTATATTGGGCACTCCCCACCTCTGTGAAGATGTCTAGCCCGTGTGGAAGAGTAGACCAAAAAACCATCTCTGGCGTGGGGCCGAGCAATTGCAGGGCTGCACCTCTTTACCTCTGGCGCGACAGTACAAAGCCGGTCGCATGTGGCATCACGATTCAAGAGTCAGCATCGTCGACACTGTATGGAGATGGCGGCTGATAACAGGGCCATTAATAATGCAGGCTCGGAGCAGACGCGTGTATGCGAGGTGTGGGATCGTGTGCAAAAAATAGAAATAGATTTGAAATATTCAGGGGGCGACAGAGGGATTTCAAATGCGCGCGGCTGCAAGTTTCGTTGGTGCGTTTAAATTATTGTTGTTTTGATAATTGCATTCGTTTCTGAAAATCACTGAATGTGCCACACATCTCATTCGACCTGAGAAGCTCAGGAGGGTTTCGCGTGGATGGTTGGTTTAGGAGTGGGCATCCGCTACATGGGCATCAGCCAGCACCACTGTCGTTTGTCGTCGAGAAACAGCTTGTTGTGCTCCACCGTATCGCTGACCACATCACCGAAATCTGCTAGAACTTCCCTCTGGCATAAATAATGGCAAAAATCAAGTGACGAAACTGCTGAAGAGAGCCGGCGAGGAATTCTCCCCAGTGAGGAGCCTGGCTCCAATTCCAAATGGCTCACATGGCGGAGCCTCAACCGACTGAGAGTGGGTTTCGGCAAGATGCAACTCTCTCATTAAATCATGGGGGTGGTGGTGGTGCTTCTGCGCAAGCGAACAATGTGCACTTGTCAGGAGACGCAAACCACGTGGATCGTCTCCTGAGATTCCCTGCAGCACCCACAATGCCACTCGTCAATATTTGGCAATGCCACCACCAGAAACGGTGGGCTGTGCACAATATTGGGAAAAGACGATATAGGTTGGACAGGAGACACGAATAAGAAGTACTTGGATGGGTGACCACCAGTGCATACCAGGTGTTATAGGCGTAGGCCTGCGTGGTCTACAGGGTGCCCGCGGATGGCGGCACGGCAGTGGATGCAGTCCACAGACAGTGTCGGCCCTCTCGCCGGACTTGAGTCTGCCGGTGCATTGAGTCGATCTGTGCGCTGATTTGAGTGTAGTCCTCCTTTGTGGTGTGCGCTTCTCTCCCGTGCATTCTGGTGCCATCCACGTGAAGCGAGACACTCATCAGTGAACTACACCAAACATCCCGATGCAGAGCACCCCCTGAAAGAACGTTTTAAGACTGGCATTATTGGCGTTATATTAGTTGCAATTTGCATGTATTATTGTCATTTTTATTATTATTATTATTCTTAAGCATGCTTGTAACTACATCGGGAAACAAGAAGGGGGAGACACACGTGCCAGAGAAGAAGGCGCGCGGGTTCGCGACATCGTCGTTCGGAGTGGTCGGGAAGGGCGAGCGTGCTTGGGAAGACGGCGTCACGGCTCGCAGGGACGATGGCCGAAGGTCAAAGGTCAGAGGTCAATGCGGAACGCGTCCGGGAGGTCGCCACCTTGGGGGGGGCGGGGTGAAATGGAAGCGATGAAAATTGGCTCCGTGCAGGTGCTGGCTGGGTAGGGGATTGCGTCGCGAGGATCATGAGAGATGGTGGCTGATCTTCTTGGTTCTTTCGGTAAAGTCACGTAGAAGGGAAATAATAAAATAATAAAAATAAAACGTAACAAATACAATTCTCACGACGTTTCGGCCACAACGCAAGCAGCCGTCCTAAGGTGAAGAACACCTGAAGAACACCTGAGGACGGCTGCTTGCGTTGTGGCCGAAACGTCGTGAGAATTATTTTATTATGTTTTATTTTATTATTTTATTATGTTTTATTTTATTCTTTTATTATTTCCCTTCTACGTGACTTTACCGAAAGAACCAAGAAGATGAATCCCTGCAGTCACGAAGCTTTAAATCGAAAAATGGTGGCTGCTTGCGGGAGGTTTCATCCAGCAGTGGATCGACCGAGGCCGGTTTCGTCGATGATGATTTTTCAACTCCTCTATTTTTGTATTGAAGAAGAGGCGCGGAATATCATCCTTCTCTGCATTAATTTATTTACAATTGAATAATTGTTCCGAGATGATACCTATTATCCACAGAATCAACCAATTCATTCCATTCATAAGCATGTGGATGGCCGACGGTTTTCTTCCAGTAGAAAATAGCTGCTGTTGCTTCTGATTTAGAATTATGATGATGATGATGACAGGCATATCATATAATGCATCCGCAGCAATTGACAAATGCACGTGTGTGTGTGTGCATGAGCGCAATACACTGGGTTATATATATAGGCATTAAACAACAACGAAAACCCACATCAGCAATATTTGCTGAGCGAAGTGCGTGGTCATTTCCTCCGGGATGAAAAAAAAAGCCTATATCCCAATCTCTCCAGGGGCGGCATATCAGCTCGCTGATGCGCTATTGTCGGACGGTTCTGCAATTATGTTGGAATCGCCGTAATGAAATCGGCCCATTTTGGCGGCGCAAGACAGGTACACTGCAATTAGTGTGGGCGGAGGGGGGGCCGGGCGGGAGGGGGGGACCTGATTTGTGGCTTGTGCCAATAATGCAGCGCCTGCACCGTCAGCCCACTTTTCTCTCTCGTTCTCTCCGCTCTCTCTATCACTCTATCGAATCCATTCTGCTCTCCATGCCGCATATCTCTTGTTTTTTTCTGTCACGCCCCAGTCTCTGTAGTCTTTGTGCTCCCTTCGCCGTGTCTCTCTCTCTTGCGCTCACTGCACCACTCTTGCCAAAGCTTCGTTTGTCCGTTTTTTTAATACCCTTCAAAACCACCTTCTCCCCTCTCGATCCATCCCTCACGCCTCTCACCTCTCTCCGTCTCCATCCACCCATTGCATCGTCCCTCCCTCTCTCCCTCCTCTCTCTCTTAGTCTTCATTTCTCACACGCTCTCAACCAGTACCTCTCCTCTACCCTCCCTTCATCTACCCAACCTGTTCGGGTCTTCCTCTCCATCAAACAGTCTCTCTTCTTCTTGTGGCCTTTCCCTTTGCATACGTATCCCTCTCTCAGTTCAACACGGGGGCACAAATCTGGCCGTCGCCTGATGAAGCTGGTTGTAATCGCTGGCGAAACGTCGTACTCGAATTGTAAATGTCACGGGGTTCCTCTCCACACACCGGTGTTGCTGTACTAGCAACGAATTGTCCACGTTTTGTTTACATAGTAAACCTTACTAATTGGCTGTGTCGGATGGTGGCGGGATTAACGACAGATTTATATTTGTAATGCGGGCATGGACGACCTTCCGGAGGTGACGTCATGGGGGGAGGAGTTACGTCACGTGGGGGAGAGGGTTCAGGTCTATAAGGGGGGAAACCGGAAGCAGTAAGGGAGTGATCGGAGACTGGGAAAGTGTGAGGCCACGCAGGGCGGAGTGGGGAAGAGAGAGAGTGGCGAGATCGCCACACAGACACACCACGAGGATCGGCACCGTCGGCCAACGGCGACCGACCCCGGGGCTGGAGGAGCAGCGAGGAGACTGGAGAGGGAGCAGCGGGTCTGCAAGGAGGGAAGTGGGCTACGTGAGCGACAGCAGCCTGGGGCTGCAGAGCGAAGAGTATATAGGGGAGTGCTGTGAAGTGGGCTACGTGAGCGATAGCAGCCTGGGGCTGCAGAGCGAAGAGTAAGGGGGAGTGCCGTGAGGGAAAAGAGATCGAACCCAAATAAAGGACACAGGACAGAGAGAAGCGTCCGAGTCTTTTATTACATATTTAAGAAATCTAACCCAAACACCTCTATTATGGATATTGCTCTCTATATATGCATATACACTCTCTGCCTATCTCCCTGTCCGATTATTTATATCTCCTCTTGTCTGTCACCCTCTGTGCCTCTCCAGACTACATCTACCCACTCTGTCGCACGTGTCGATAGACATGTTTGTTTGTAAATCTCTCTCTGTCTGTCAATCTACAAGTGCATTGCTCATTTTCTTTTCTCACACTCCCATCTTCTGGTTCTTTCTCTCTCTCAATTTGGCTTTCCATCATTTTATCTCCTGATTTACGGCTCTCTTGCCGCCTGTCTCTGCCACTCAATCTCTACTCAGTTCCCACATCTCTCCTTCTCGCTCGCTCGCTCACCCCCCCCCGTCTCTCATTCCCTCTCTCCACTTCCCACTCTCCCGCGCTCTCTCCCTCCCAGCGCTCACTAATAAGAGGCGTCATTCACGGCTGCCCTCGTGCACGGCAGGGGGGGGGGGGTCCCCACTGTGGTGGCAGCGTGTACTTGAGTCCCCCCCCCCTTGCCACCGGCTGACGCTTGTGCGAGCGCTCGCGGCGAGCGTGTAGCCTCCCCGCTTGAAGCACGCAGCGTCTCTGTTTCGCGTCTATCTATCTACTCTTCTTCGAAGCGTTCTCCCGTAACTACCCAGCAAAGATTACCATGGCCCCCCCCGCCCGCCCACACCCCCGCCCCGCGCTAAATCTGTACGCCGCATGCAGTCGCGGGGATGGTCACCGTCGTCTTTGTCGTCATCATCGGCCACGGTCAATCCGCTGCCGAAGCTCTCTCGTTGTGGCCGGCATTGGCATTCAGCTCCTGAGTACATTGTCATCGTGCGCCAGGGAAACATATGCTGGATGAAGGCCTCCCCAAGGCATCCCCATATCTCACGATCTTGCGCTACAACAAATCCATCCGGCACAGGTACACGGGCCGATTTCATCGCTCGCTCCCTTGCGTGGAATAACGATGGGTGGGGATAACGACCCATTACTTTTTGGTGTGGATTGGTGGCCTGTGGGGATTGATGCTCTGGCCAAGTGTTGTGGGGGGCACCACGGTGGCGAGATGTTAACTACCTCGCCTGGTATGCAGGAGGTCGTGGGTTCGATTCCAACCATGGCACTTGCTGTATATTTTACCGAAAGAACTATGAATCCTTGCAGTCACGAAAGCTTCAATTCTAGAAATGCATATTTGGAGTTTGCGTGTCTCTCGCCCCGTCGTTTGGAATTTTTCTCGGGGTCCTCTGGTTTTTCCCTCCACATTTACACTCGACGTGCGTTTCAGAGTATTTGGGCTGCTATTAATTTCCACGTGATGATCAGCCACTTCGTTGAGTTATCAACTGCGGTAGCCAGGTCGCTTCTGAAAAAAACGAGCTACGTAGCTCAGTGGGGCCTTACGCCTGGTCAAATAAAACAAAACAAATGGCTCGGTTTAAAGTGTTAGAACTCCGAAACGAGAGACCCCTACGGGGAGAGGTTGGTCAATTCCTCTTCTCGGCATCGTGCCCTTGTCGGATGAAACGGGAGAAAATCCACGCATGTCAGGAGGGGTGAGCGATCCAGCTGCATGAAGGTTTTTCATCGCCCTATGCACAATCATTCCCAATCCTTTGTCATTTCCCGAAGCCAAATGCATCTGCCGTTGGATTCGGCCTCGCGCTCCCCGTTGTGATAATCCGCTACGAGACTGCAGGTGTGGTGGCACGCGCGCCCGCGATCCAGCAACTTTGGAGGTGGGGGTTGGTGGACCACGCTGAGATGATCGCGTGCGTGAGACACTCATCTTGCAGAGCTTGCCGGGATGGCCTCTGTCAATGGAAGTACAGCAAGTTGGTTGCTCGTCTTGATCTACGACACCTGTGGGGTTTGTTTGGTGTTCTCTTTTCATACATTAAATTCAATACATCCATAATAGAGGGGTTTTTTTTGGGTTAGATCGCGTCAATAAAAATGCTTCGTTAAACCCGCCACCGCCTTGACACAGCCAATCAGTCAGGTTTGTCACGTAAACAAAACTTGCCAATTCGTTACTAGTTCAGCACACCGCTTGTGTGTTGGAGAGTAAACCCACAACATTCACAATTCGAGTACGACGTTTCGCCAGTAATTGCAACCAGCTGCATCAGGCTACAGCCTCATACCCGGCGAAACGTCAAAGTGCTTGCCACAAATGAACCACAACACCTCGCTGATCTCGTCAAAGAGCATAAACGGTCATCACGCGAACTCCGCTCATCCTCGCAGCAGCGCCTTTTGGCTGGGCCACCGAACAAAGATGGCCACCGCAGCGGCGTTTTGTCGGCGGCCATTAATAAGAATGGGACATTAGCATCTCATTTGCGTAGCATTTTCACGAACCCGTGCATAATCGTTGCTCACCCGCGCCCTTTGTTGCGTGCAGCGTGAACGTTGGACTCGGTTCTAATTGATTAATTGTTGCATCATTCAGACGCTGTCTTTCCGACAGACCTGTTCTTCACCTGAGGATGGCTGCTTGTGTTGTGGCCGAAACGTCGTGAGAATTCAGACGCTGTCTTTCCGACAGACCTGTTCTTCACCTGAAGACGGCTGCTTGCGTTGTGGCCCAAACGTCGTGAGAATAATTTTATTATGTTTTATTTTATTATTTTATTATTTCCCTTCATCGTGACTTTACCGAAAGAACCGAGAAGATGAATTCCATTGCTGTAAACTAAGATTACTCTGACCATAATTACGGTATATATTTATATGTTTGTAATCGTTGTAAATTCATAATTGTACACCATGTGTTGAAGAGGCATGAGTAATGTTGAAGAGGCATGAGTAATGGACTGTGTTTATCACGAGCCTTAATCAGTCTTCCACTCAATCTGACATTCGGCTAGGTGACATGCATTCATTAGCAAAATGTATAAATGGGAAACTAAATTAATGAAACAAGCTTGCAGTGGCCGTCCCAGCCGGAAATAATGAACGTACGAGTCAATAGATTCATTGTAATTAATTTGTGTGCCCACTTGGATCTTCAATGAGGTTTTGTTGCTATTGTTGTTTGGCGCGGGGGGGGGGGGAATAATTTGCAGGCACGGGTTGCTTCAAGGTCACCGCGTTAATTTCAGCGGGGCTCGCCAGCGCCCTAATGGTACAAGAAGTGTCAAAGTTATTTACGACGCATGTTAGCATTGAGGCGTTGCTCATCACCATGTGCTTTGCGGTCCTGCGCCATTGGGTAGAAAGTCCACGTTTCTATGACGGGAGCGAGTCTTGTCAATAGGACAACCACCGTTGGCTTCGCCATAAAAGTGGCGTGGATTTGCTCGACTACCGGAGGGATTTTGACTTGAAACTTTTGTGACTGCAGGAATTCATATTCTTGGTTCTTTCGGTAAAGTCACGGAGATAGAAAAAAAAATGAAAGTTAAAAATAAAATAAAAACAAGCGCAAAAAACCCACGACGTTTCGATCTCAACACAAGCTGTCTTCATCCAGGGGTTGCCGGTTCGATTAAACCTCTCGGTGCGGTACTTGAAACAACGGAGCAATATTCTAAAATCTCCCTCCCCCCCACCCTCTGTCCACCCAGCAGTACTGCTAATTACTATTTTTATTTTACCAGGTAAGGCCCACTGAGCTATATAGCTCTTTTTCACAAATGATGGCCCAATGAAGCGGATTTTCACGTGGAAATTTACAGCGGACAAATACTCTCAATGCATATTTCCACGACAACCACGTGGAAATATACACAAACTCGAAATATACAGCAGGCGTCATAGTCGGCATCGTACCCACGACCTATTGCTACACTCTTACCTTCTCCTATGAGTCTGTCAGTCTCCTTTGCAGAAGAGGGAATCTCTCATGGGCCCGACGTTATTAACCCTTTCCCGTTCCGAGACATTTGCAAGTTGCAGCGTGGATCCCGTTCACCGCTGAATCTCGGAACTCCCAGGCGGGTGGCATTAATTTTTATTCGGAGAGGCCTAGCGCCGTTGTGTTTTCAAGACATAGCACTCACCGCAGAGGACCGTAGCGTCACGAACGCACTCTACGTTCGCTGGCCTCGTGGGAGCCTCGGCGCGTCTTCCGACCTGAAGACGCACCGATAAAGTAATCTTCTTTTAGAAAAACTGATGGCGTACGTCATCGGAATGGGAAAGGGTTAAATAGAGACGACGAATGGAATTGGCATATCTGCCCGTGTCTCTTCTCGGCCTAAAATATTCACGAGCCATCCCTCGCCAGGCACGAGCGCAGCGCAGCGTCTCGCGGTGCCTCTGTCTCACGGCGTGACACGGAAACAAATTGTCTTGTATAATCCATAGTGATTACGGTCATAATGTTAAACATTAAAGCTTAATTCTCTTAATCAAGCTAATTATACCCGTTGCCGCCATTTTCCCTGGGGTGCTTTTGCCAGATTGGGTAATAGACTTAAAATAAAAGGCAAGTTGGCATGCCCGTACCATTCGTTATTGTCGCTGTAATGAAATAATACAATCGTGATTAACTTTTGATAATTTTTTTAAACGTTTATACCATCGGTCTATGATTAAAAAGTGTATTCAGGATAAGCCTCGCGAAGCCTGAACCCGGGTTTCACACGCGAGAGGGATTGGTTGCATGCAACTGAATGACTCGTGTGTGGACTTGTGTTCAACCAGAGTATTTTACCAGGTAAGGCCCACTGAGCAACGACCTGGCTACAAATAATATCTCAACGAAGTGGCTCATCACGTGGACATTTGCAGCAGCCGAATACTCTGAAACGCACGTTTTTTTTTAACCTCTAGGTAAAAAATTCACGAGACCACGGGGAGAACATACAAACGCCAAATATACTGGCCAATCATTCGATTTAAGTGGCGCTGTGATGATGCAATAAAAACGAACTTTCAGTGGAATCACCGATTATGCAGATATTAGGAAATCAAATTTCGCGAGAGACTTGGTTTGCGCAACTGTGACCGCCTAAAGTAAGGAGCCAGCTCTCCACTCACGACAAGAGACTCGTTACAGTTTCGTGTACAGGAATAAATGTTCGTGTTGAGAGAGAGGTTTTTTTTTGGTCTGCATTAAATCAATAGTCAGTTGTGCAATATTCCTTAAGGACCGCTGTAATCATTCTCTGCAATGTTGACGTTATTGTTGTTGCCGTGCTCACGCGGCACCACTGATTAGCACGGTTGGCTACGTACGGTGCGAAAGAAGTTCAACATACAAACATGTTTGTATGATTTAAGTAATATAATTATTGAGGGCGGGGGGGGGGGAAGGGAAAATGTTGTGCTCTCAGTTGGGACGTTCACTCTCACCCGGTTCTACGATGCGATCCCGAACCTCCAGTTAGCACGGTTGGCTACATACGGTGCGAAAGAAGTTCAATATACATGTATACATTGGCCGAAATTTCGCCTTTTAAATGTTTAATTTGAAGACCACACAGTGTTATTGACAGACGTGTTGAGTTGCACTTCAGTAGCTGCCACTTGAGTGGGTCTGGCCCATGCCAACCCACAAGACGGCATCACTCCTGCAAGGCGAGCGAGCGGGCTCGCTCTGTACACGTGTCAAGCCAGCGCTTCTCAAACCCGTGGGATCAGAGCCCTTTCTTTGCGAAGGCACAGGCTGCGGCATGGATACCGTGCAGGTGAAACTTTCCGATGTACGCGGGGGTAACGTCGGCGCCACATTGCAGTGACAAGCACACGCTGGCACGCAGAGTGAAACGAATGTCTCGCTACCACAAAACGCACTCGCACACGACATTGTACAGATGCCTTCCCAAGACTGTGTTGTTGTATATGTGTGCGAATACGTCATCTCTCTTGATAATTGTAAATGTTGTGGGTTTACTCGCCATCGCAACGATTGGCACGTTTTGTTCACGTGACAAACCTTACTAATTGGATATCACTGGTGGTGGTGGGTTAACGACACATTTATATTTCGATTTAAAGCTTTCGTGACTGCAGGGATTCATCTTCTTGGTTCTTTCGGTAAAGTCACGTAGAAGGAAAATAATAAAATAATAAAAATAAAACATAATAAAATAATTCTCACGACGTGTCGGTCACTTCTCGACAGACCTGTTCTCCACCTGAAGACGGCTGCTTGCGTTGCGGCCGAAACGTCGTGAGAATTATTTTATTATGTTTTATTTTTATTATTTTATTATTTTCCTTCTACGTGACTTTACCGAAAGAACCAAAAAGACACATTTATATTTATGCAATCTAACCCCAAAATCTTTATAATGAATAATAAACTGTGTATTGTGGCCTTAGTAACCTGGGGGGGTCAGGTATGGGGCCAGTGGTCTTGGTTGGGGGGGCTGCTTGCTGAGGCCACTCCCATATCGGTAGCGAGATGTTAACTACTTCACCTCGTATACAGGAGGTCGTGGGTTCCATCCAGACCCTGACACCTGTATATTTGGAGTTTGCGTTTCTCTCCGCGTAGTCGCGTGGATTGTTCTCCAGGTCCTCTACATTTAGAATCAACAGCAAGCGTTTCGAGTATTTGGCTGCTGTACATTTCCACGTGATGACAAGCCAATCCGTTGAGCTATCATTTGTGATAGCCTTGCTGCTTCTGAAAAAGAGTTACATGTCGATTTAAAGCTTTCGTGACTGCAGGGATTCATATTCTTGGTTCTTTCGGTAAAGTCACGTAGAAGGGAAAAACAATAAAATAATAAAAAAAATAAAAAAAATTCTCACGACGTTTCCCTTCTACGTGACATTACCAAAAGAACCAAGAATAAGAGTTACATAGTTCAGTGGGGCCTCGCCTGGTACAATAGAAATAGAGAGGCCCTCCAGAGGGTATTTTTCCACCTCTGCCATACCGGTGAGACGTCTTGGCAGAGACGGGAGATTACCCACACCCATCTGTTTAACACTGTGCTGTGAACCTGGCAACCTGAGTTCGATTCCCGTGCACGGCCAGCATGATTAATTCTGGTGAAACAACCCCACGAGCAGCATGGCGTGGGAGAGGTCTGTATATAGCAGCGGATTGCCATTGGAGGGTTGTCACTGGGAGTTTTAACACGCGAAATCGGCGAGTTGGTCCCAGCCCGATCACTAATGACTGCACGCAAAAAAATCCACCGCATTAAATTAGGTTCTGCGCTTAATTTGGCCAAATTCTGGCTCTGAGAATGATAACGTTTCATCTGCCTGTCATGCGCAAAAAACCTCACTCGTATTCAGAGTAGGTGAAAAAGTGCTGCTCTCAACTGTGTGCGGACCAGAGGTCACTCGATGGCACCTCAGAGGTAGTTCTGTGATATTCGCTTCTGTGGGCTGTTCTCTTACAATACGAAGAGGTGCACTTTTGCCTCCTTCGCATATAATTCTCTCCTCATTAAAAAAAATATATATACGTAAAAAAATCACACATCTCAACAGCCACAAGGCATTTTGGATTTCAAAAATGTAGCAGCATTGATTCAATGGAAGCGAACAGGTTTTAACAAACAGTGTCTCATCAGCAGTATGAGGCTCGCGTGAACTAAAGCTGGTGAACTTGCAGATATTTATTGGAGAAGCACCTTCCCTTGTAGATAAATATGGATACCTAGATGCGTACGTATTTTGATTAAAACGCCATGGGGCTTGAGGTCGGGTCTTGGAGCTCTGGTGGAGAAATTTCCATTTCTTACTCAGCCCTCCCTCCTTCCCCCACAACCCCCCTCCCCCAGCCCCCCCGGACACCTCGAGTGCGTGACATTTTAAAATAAATGCGTTTGTCACACACGAGGGGTTTTATGGGCAGATAAATATTCGAGAATGTAAAGTTGTGCCACTTTGCTATTTATTTTGTTTGCGCGGCTCCGTCTTTTCCCAGACTCAATTACTTTATTTAGGCGAAACCAGTGGAGCTTGGAGCCGAACATGGTTATAACCGATGAGATGAAAAAACATTTGTTGCGAGCGTGCCACTTCTTGCTGCGCACGTGTGGATTTTTAGTTTTTTTTTTGGGGCCGCGTGAGTTACGGTGCCAATCTGGTTTTGATACAAATACGGCGCCGTATTTGTATCAAACGATTGGACATCGACGCTGCGGTTAGACGAAATTGTCCGAAAGTTGGGAAACGCGTCCCTGTCGTGTTCATCGTTGCTGCCGTTGGAGTAGAAAACACATTTATAATCGGCAAATGTTTCACGCAATGTGACTTCAGATATACAATTAAATAGCAAGCAGTATATTGTGAGTCATTGTCGGAAAAACACATATTACTATGCGGTGCTTTGAAAATATTTTACGATAATGACAGCGGTACAAAAAAAAGGTAAAGGTGCAGCCCTGAAACTGCTGGCTCACCCCACTTTTGTCCGATGGGCCTCGCTAGAGGGAGCTCTAAAATACCCCCCTTTATAGACGGTTTCTGTGCCTACTTTTCACGCCAGTCAGACGTCTTGGAAGAGTTGGTGTGAGCACCCACGCATTCCCCCGCCGCGCACGACCTGCCAATCGACTTGAATCGTGTTCGTACCCAAATTTATTCCGCTGCGTTGGCGGTGGCAGTGAGGTGTGGGATTTAAGAAACCCGCACCGCTGTGCCCCACTGCCGCGCCGGGAGATGGGATCGCATCTGCGACCTTTCGACTTGAAAAATCCAGAGTGCAAACCATTTACACCGGGGCAACATGCTCTGCTAATGCGGCGCGTTAATTGCAAAAAGAAAAAAAGAAAAATCTTTTTAAATTCAGATGGAAATTAAGTGCGACATAAAACTCACACTTGTGTTGTTTTGTGCTCTCTCTCCTCTCTGCAACGGTTGGCTTGAGCGATTGAGCCAAGACCATCAAACGTCATCTCGCTGAGAGTATGCCACTGTTTTTCTTCTCGTCTTTTTCCCCCCCTCCTCCCACTCGGCTGAGAGCATAGCCGCGTGTTGGGCAGCGTGAATGATCGTTGTCTCGCGGTTGCGGTGAGAGTGCCCCTCTACGCAAGACGAACACCTCTCGGACGAAGCCCTGTGGCCGTTTACTCCAGGGTCGTTCCATCATTTGTGGCAGGGCAAGGCTCTCTCTGCCCCGGCCCCCTGGCCCCCTGCCCGCCTTCGTCTCGCCTTCACCAACCAGGTTGATCAACGGCACTCTCTCGCCGGCAGTCCGTCGCCACCTCCTTGTCCACTCTTTGATCGCTACCACCATAGTTACCGTTCCCGGGTCTGCCAGCATGTCATCCACACTGTGCTCAACCACCGCACCGCTGGGAACAACAACAACAACACCCTCGCTCACCTTAGTTTAACACGTCGTAGGCTTTCGAGAGCGATATAATCCATGAGGTTTTTTTTTTTTTGCTGGGTTTAGATCGCGTAAATGTATAAACGCGTCGTTAAACCCGCCACCGCCCGACACAGCCAATTAGTAAGGCTTGTCACGTACACAAAACGCGCCAATTCGTTACCAGTTCAGCACACCGGTGTGTTGGGAGAGTAAACCCACAACATTTACAGTTTCACCGGTAATTACAACCAGCATCATCAGGCGACAGCCACTCGTCTGCTCGTGCACTCGCCACACTGCAGGGTGGCAATGTTTCTCCCCGAGCTCTCTTAGTCGCCTTGCTCAGCGCAAGACGCACGTGAACTCCTGTCGTAACACAACTTTGACAGCGCGGTGTGTTGCTTGACCCGCTTGCCTGTGCTCAGCCAATGTGTCGGGGGAAAAAGATGCTCTCACCTTGGGGGGTTAATTCCGCTGATAATGATGATCAGACTGGGTTGACCCGCGATGGGACGTGAACTTACGTGTTCACTAGTGTGAGTCCTGCTGCTCCATCAACTGAGATGCATTCCCCCTCTCGGCCTTATCCAGACCGCCATCTCAACAGAACTGAACCTCTTGGCCGTCTTATCATTTAGACACATTCGGACCCATCAGTACAGTCACGAGTCGTTCACTGCTGCCACCGTGACCTCCGGGAACGTATCCGCATGGCCCTCTCGTCATTGACAGATCTGCAGCAGGAACTAAGCCTCTGCTGATGCCGCTCAAGACAGGAATCACCGTCGAGTTCCGAGCGCAGCAGGGCTTCAGGCTCAGTTGCCCTCTCCCCCTGCCTCCCTCTCTGACTACCGGCCACCTTTTTGCGAGATCGCATTTAATCGGCAAAGGTTATTTTTCCGTTACGTTCGATGCCACCACCACCACCTCGGCAGTGGCCGCCAGCTGCTTGTCTTTGCTGCGGCTGCTGCCGCCTGTAGCACGCGTTGACGCTAACGAAGCGTAATGAATGCGCGGCAATCAGGACACATTGTGATGTTGATTAAAACGCCAGCTGCGCCTCTTTTGCCGGGCTCGAAGCGGCACAGCGCCGCTGCCCGTGCTGTGCTGGGACGTGGGCACGATTTTATGACATCCCCCGCCCCCCCCCCCACCAGCTCGCCCGGCTTTGAATTTTGTTTCTAATGTTTTCACATTTTTTTATATTCTTCATACGGATGCCATTGAAGTGCGCGATAAATAAAAAAAAAACTATGGCAGCTCGTTGGCATATAGAGTGAATTTTTTAAATCCGTAAATTATACATTTATGTAAAAATAACAAGTTTTTGACACTTTATTTTTTATTTCCACCCACCACCCGCCCAACGCGGCGTCATAATAACGAGTCGCATTTTCGCTGATATCAAAAGGAGAATTGTGCGATAGGCCAACCCACGGGAGTTATCTTCACGGCCAGGATCAAAGAAAAAAAGGAACATTATATCTGCCGCTCTCTTTTTCATGCGGATGTTAAATAATAAAAAATAATAAAACCCAAGTTTGTGACTGCGACAACAACAATAAAAAAACCGGTCAAATAAAAAAAGTTTGTAAGCAATGTTTTATTGTTCCTGATACTCCAACGAGCAATGAGTATCGCTCACATCTGTTGTTGGTATTCCATACCTGTCAACTCCTTATCAGTGCCTGCCTTATTACAGACAATTCAGTCCTTATTGGTCTCACCGTGTCCTTATAAATCTCAACGTTCATCCTACAAAGTGCATCACAAGGGGAGAAACACAAACAAATAGACAAAAACTTTTGTGCGTGCCCGTATTGCAACGGCTGTACTCCGTGTGGACCTGAATACTCAATTTCCCTGCTGTACAAGAATAGGGGGTAAAACCGTGTGGGCTCGCGCGGTTTGGTATTCATACCGGTGCGGTCGTGGAAAGCAATCTTACCTGTGACAGGGACTGGTGCAGGGTATTAAATGCCCCCCCCCCCCCATTCAATATTGACCCCCCCCCTCTTCATAGCTCAGCTCCTGGTCCCCTCCAGTCTGTGCCCCCACCCCCCCCCCCCCGCGTTGCTTTACCATTTCTGGCAACAGCAAAATAAGTGGAGTTATTAAGATGTCCAAAACATGAAATAGATACCTTTTGCAAAGGAATACAGTTTGCATTAACCACGCAGGCTTGTGGCAAAACGTGCAGACAAACAAACATGATCTGATAACACTATGTAACACAATTTTTGTTCCTGGGTATTAAGTGTTATTTTTTTTATTGCTTATTGCCTAAAAAGTTTTTTTTTAATGTCCATTATTCCCCCCAAACTTTGCTTTTGTGACCAGCACTTTATGTGAACGAAAGACACAAATGCACACGTTTTCTCATTGAAAATAGGTACATTTCAAAATATCACTGTCCTGGTCACAAAAGCAAAGTTTGTGGGGAATAATAGCCACTTTCTGTACTTTTGAAGCATACGCAATTAGGAAATAACACTTATTACCTAGTAAAAAATATTTTTTTTTTGTTACACAGTTGTATATATACGCAGTCTTAGAAACTGATTAGCCTACACCAGAAACAGCCTCATGTACGGCCTCGTCTCGCCAGTGTCAGACCAGAGAACGGCAAAAGGTGAACAGCACAAATTATTAATAGCTGGGATTGGGCAGTTATTTTATAATTTATATACTGGCAAAAAATGTCCCATCGATGTATGTATGTTTAACTTCTTTCGTACCATACGTAGTCAACGATGGGCTTTACCTGGGTAAAATGAACATAGAATGTTGTTTGCTTGGTTGTTTCGGTAAAGTCACGTAGAAGGGAATTAATTAAATAATGGGAATATAAAACAATACAAATTCTCACGACGTTTCGACTGCAACACAATAAATCATCATCAGGTGTGAAATCCACAGCAATAAGTTTTGAAAAAAGTGGCGTTTTTTTCTTAACGTCAGCACCACGGACAGCGACTTGGCAGTTGGTCAAGTGGACGAGTCCATCTATGTTCGGAAAAGAGGAGGGGGGAGCAGAAAATGGAATGCGGTCTGAAAGTCACCGTAAGCGTGAACACAATCAATTCAGACCCGACACTTTAAATGTGTGGGTGATCATTAGTGTAATCATAAGGTGGATCTTCACTTGGACATAGCGTGTCAACTAATGAGAATTGTAATTTAGACGTAAATAATATAATATGTCCACCTTTCTAGATAGAGGAGAAATGTTCATTTTTTTTAAAAAACGTGGTGTTATAGGTATGCAGACGGACTGACGTTCACATCCATACTGGATGGTGATGGTACAATAATGTTTGCTTATAAAGTGGGAGTCCAGCTTAGGTGGCTGGGGTGAAACTAAACAATTTTTTTACTGAACTCTTTTTATTTTACCAGGAAATGCCCACTGAGCTATACAGCTCTATTTCAGAAGCGATCTGGCCACAAACGATAGTTCAACGAAGTGGCTTATCCTCTGGAAACATACAGCAGCCAATGACTCGAGATGCATCTTGTTTCTAAATGTGGAGGGGAAAACCTGGAGGACCTGGATAAAAAATCCATGCGACCACGGTGGAGAACAAGCAGACTACAAATATACAACAGGCGTCGGGGTCTGGATCGAACCCACGGCATCCTGCATACCAGGCGAGTTAGTTAACATCTCTCCACCGTGAGTTTATAACGCCGTCATCCAATTACTGTGCCACCAATCCGATTGAGCACGCTGGTCTAGAACAGATAGGGTGTCTTTGTGTTGCCTCAAACCTTTTGTCTATTGATTGGCGCTTTGCAAGTGTGAACCTGTAGGTCATTTAGATGGCGAGTTTGTACGCACTGTACACTGCTGATTCCGAGACATCACACATTCGGGCAGGGTTACCAAGATAGATGAAATTAATTACAAGTTCACAAATGGGGGAAATGAAGGACAATTTAATAGCATTTGTAGCTCAATGTTGTCCGCCGTCAAATTGGCATGGCAAGCAGGAGCACCGAGCGAATTCTTTTCATCTCTCGAAATATCACGAATAGGGAAAACGGTGAGCGAGCCCGATTTGAATGAAGAGCAGATCTTCATAGGCGATATTGTCAGTGAGATAAATGTATTAAAAGGCGAGGACAGAATGCGTAAATTGGCAAGAGTGATTGAATAATGAGGACTTAAGTGGATGAGAAATTACTCGAACAACAAGCGACGACTTGGAAAACAAATTGCATACCAAATAATAGAGGTGGCTCAGAGGTCAGAGGGCCTGGGTTCGAATCCCGGCAGCCGCTTACCTATCTACCTACCTACCCATTCACCTACCCACTCACCTACCCACTCACCTACCCACTCACCTACCCACTCACCTACCCACTCACCTACCTCAACATGTTTTATTTAATTTTACCAGGTAAGGCCCACCTGAGCTAGATGGATTTTTTTAGAAGCCACCTGGCCACAAATAATAGCTCAACGAAGTGGCTTATTCAAGTGTAAATTTAAAGGCTCCAAATACTCTAAACGCATTTTTTATAAATGTGGAGGGAAAAACCGGAGGACCCGGAGAAAAATCCACAAGGCCACGGCGAGAACATGCATACTGCAAATATACAGCAGGTGTTAGGGGTGGGATCGAACCCACGACCTCCTGCATACCAGGCGAGGTAGTTAACATCTCGCTACTCCACCATACCCACCTACTCACCTACCCGCCTACCTTCGTTTGTTGTCGTTCCCCCGCACCTCCAATTAGCACGGTTGGCTACGTACGGTGAGAAAGAAGCTCAGCGTACACACACACATACTTAAACTTGGTCAAGCGTAGTGAGCTGATGGTGTCAGTCCAGTCACCAATGACTGCACAAATAAAACAGCCGCGTACAAATGCGGTTCTTGCACTTAATTTGGCTCAAATTCGAGCTCTTGGAATTAAAACACCCGTTTGCCTCTCGTGCATCGAACCGCGCACTCGCTTTCATGTGCAGAGCGAGTGGGAAGTGCTGCACTGGCTGCTGTTGCGTAGACGAGAGGTCAATTGAAGGGCTCTCTCTCGAGGTAGCTCTGTGGGTTCCACTTCCGCGGGGCCGTTCTCTAACAGCGCCAAGGGTTGGGTTGCACTGCTCTGCGAGAGGTCCGCGTGGACATGCTTCACCTCGCGATGCCGATAGCACAATTGGGGGAAAAATTGAGTTTTAAGAGGATGGGGGGGGGGGGGGACTCAATAATAATAATAACACTGGTCAACACACTTTTTCTGGCATAAGGTATTCCAACGGTTTTAAAGTAATTTTGGGGTGCCGATTCCAAATCTGGCATCAGTTTTGTCTATCACATCAGGTTTCTGAGATATCAAATATTGCATTTTCAATAAAAACTGCAGAAGAAAAATATTAAATAAATGTGGATATCTACATAAAATGATATTATAAACACACTATCCTAAAAATACAGCACAATATTTTACCACTAAAGCAGTCACTGACTCGCAACAACTTGCAATCATAAGTGACAGAGTTAATTTTGGGTAAAATCAATGAAAATGGGGTATGCCGATAGCATAAAAATTAGATGTGATAGAGCAAATCTGAGATCAGATTTGGAATCCGCACCCTGAAATTAGTCTAAAACAGCTGCAAAAGTCCAGGCCAGAATTTTTTTTTTACCAGTGTAATTAGATAAATAAATCAGCAACGAATGATAAATGAGAGTGATTTTAACAGAGGTCGACCTTGTCTCCCGTACGGGTGAACGTTCCATGAAGATTTAATTGTGAAACGAACGTTGCGTGACGGAGAAGTGAACGCTGACTAAATGTTTGCGACGATCAAGGACTGCTGACAAACTTGGGCTACGCCCATCTTTAAACCTTTATAATCAGTTTGCCTTTAGAGGCTAACCCCGTTTTCCTAATGACGACCGCTTGTGTTGTGATTGAAACGTCGTAGTTTTTTGTTATATATTTTTTTACCTATCTACGTGACTTTACCGAAAGACCCAATCTGATTTTGTTGGAGAAAACATTTAGTAACAAGTCTATTTAATCCTGTAGAACGTGTTCTCTATATTTATTTAAAGTAAAAAAAATTGGCGTGACGTCACATTTTTCAAACCCCCCACCCTCGTTACACATCGTCACAAATATTTGACCCCCCTCCCCCCTAGGCGTGTGACGTCATTTATGGACGGCCCCTTAAAAAAACTTACGCGACCGTCATTGTGTGGCGGGGGTGGGCCCAGTAGGGGAGCGACTTCATCCAATGGCGAGCTGAGGATGTGTGGGAGTGGATCGGCTTATTGGCGGATGGAACTCAAAATCTTGCAAGAATTAATGACGAACGACGCTCAAAATGTGTGAAAGAATAAAATAAGTCTATGAAATAAACCCGCGAGGGTAGCTGAAAGCCCCGGGACTTGAGTTGTGTTTAGTTTCGTTGTTGTGTACTTTATAGTGCCCTGTGTGTGTGTGTGTCAGTGAAGGCTATAAAAAGCAGGCATATAATTCTCATAGAATTGCTGTTTGGCTTCGAGGTTTGTTCTCTGGCTTTGGGAGAAGGGTTAGGGGAGCGGTGATGATATAGCCTCCCACCTTCCGTATGCCCGGGCCACGCTGCACTACCTGCTACATTCAATTCCAGATTCTAAAGCTGGAAATGGTCCCCCCCCTCCCCCCTCGGTCCACTCGGACTGAAATCGACGAAAGAATAACGTGCGCCAACGTCTTGGCGAACGTGACGGCATCTCGTGGCCGGAGAGGTCACGTGGTGAGTTTGCAATGGACACGGCTAAAAGGGGGGTGACTATCTGCACCGGTCCTGGGCCTCCCCCTTAAATCAACTCAGCCTTTTAATGAGAACCTGGTGCCGTGTCTAGCCATCAGCACTGGGGAGGCAGAGGAGGCAGGGCGTGGCGGTTCGCCACCCACCGCCGCTGTATGTGCAATGCTCGCCTTCACGGGTGCTGTTCGCTTAACAGCACTTGCCCTCCATACAGTCTGCATGAATTGCACGGGGGATCTTTGTCTTTGTCCCAAATGACGGTGGTTTCCCTGCGTGATGTCGACAGGCTGCTGCCAACAAAAGTGGTCTCTACGTTGCATGGAATGTGATTCACAATCATCAAGCGTGTGCGGCTTACAACCACTTAATTTGTAACTGAATGGAGGTAAATTGTTTGTTTTTTACTTTGAAAAGAAGAGTTTGAGAAACCCTGTTCTAGGCTACACAGTGCTTGCATCATCCCAAACACTGACAAAGACACCCTATGTAGCCTACACAGGCTGTTGGGGCAAGTGCTGTTCACGAGCATCTCTGGAGGCCAGTCCCAACACCAAGCACTGCCAATGTGGTCTGCCCAGTGCTCATGATTACACACCAAGGCCCCCCCCTCCCCCAGAAAAAAAAAATCTAAATTTTAAAACGAATTTCCTGCCTAAAATATTTTAAAAATTCAATAACACATGGGATGGACTTTTTATTTATTTTTTACAATAATGTCTAATAGTGTATTGTATTACATTGCTCTGTTTTTTTTCTTTTTTTACCTTTTCTTGTTTCATTGTATGTAGTGGCAGAGATTAGGGATTAATAAAGTACAATCATAACCACAATCATGTAAAAATAAATCTATTTTATAGCAATATATTGGGGGGGACCTTTAGAGCATATTTGAATATTGGGAGGGGGGGTGGATGTGCCCCCCCCTCCCAATATCTATTATAATTACGGCCTTGTTACTCACCGTACCGAATACTCATTGTGTGACTGTGTCATTCCAGAATATTCCGAAGACCGGTTCAGACAATCACCACTGGTGTTTGCCGTGTCTGGGAATCTTTAGCCTGACCAAGGCACATCATACACACACACACAACTCACACGCAAGCGCAATTGCCGCAAGGGTAGTTCCTTCAACGTGTAATCATTTCGCCGATGCAATATTTATTTATTTAATAAGCCCCAGCAGCTGTTGGCAGTAAAGCTCCAATGATTGTTCATACCTCATATCGCTGCCATTCATGCCGAAGCGAGGCAGATGTGAGCAATGAGCAGTAATCATCGTGTGCACTCGCCGCCTGTCTCGCCAGCGTGCGCTGGGAGTGCTTATAGATCATTGGGGCCATTTAGCCGAGGGAACACGAAACTCCCTTGTTCAGGATCAGTGCTCCGTAACTGTCTTCCAGCGCAGCGAGGGCGCAATGGGTTTTAGAACTTTTCATGGTTCAAAAACGAGTTGAATTTTTTTTTTATAAATCACAGCTGGTAATTGTTTTTTTGTTATATTCGTGTTGAATGTAACAAATAATTTGGCAATTATTAGGGTACTTATTTTTATGTTGAATCTCTTTTAATTGTAGACGAGCGCAAAATTGGTAGTTTTTCAAGTAAAAAGTGTCTCAGTGCAAAAATGAGAGGCACCACGGTGGCGGGATGTTAACTACCTCTCCTGGTGTGCAGGAGGTCGTGCGTTCGATCCCAACCTTGACAGTGCCTGTATATTTGGAGTTTGAATCTTCTCTCTCTCTCTCTGTAGTCACGTGGATTTTTCTCAAGGTCCTCCGGGTTTTCCCTCCACATTTAGAATCGACGTGCGTTTGGAGTATTTGGCTGCTAGACATTTCCACGTGATAAGCCGCTTCGTTGAGCGATCATTTGTGGCCAGGTCGCTTCTGAAAAATACCGACAGAGCTCAGTGGGCCTTACCTGGTAATATTAAAAAAACTACTATGGTACAAACACATTGTCCTGCGGAGGGAGCTGGTAGGAACGTTGGGTTGCTCGGTCAATGGCCAGGGTCAACGGCGGCGTGGCGTATTCCGCAAATATACCCGACTGTAAGGGAGGGCACAAGCCGGCGTGAGTAGGTTAAACGTTGAGTTTTATAAGGGCACCACGGGGTTACCAGCCCCTCCCCACCCAGCCCCACCCTTCCCATCCCCCACCCAGCCTCACTCTCCCCACCCAGCCCCTCCCCATCCAGCCCCTCCTCACCCTCCCCACCCAGCCCCACCCTCCCCACACAGCCCCTCCCCACCCTCCCCTCCCCACCCAGCACCTCCCTCCCCACCCAGCACCTCCCTGCACGACGGACGGACACAATAATCCCCTGTGGGCTGGTGTAACCAGGAGGATCCTACCAGTAAAATATTATGTATGTGCGGTGATGAGTGCTTTGCCAGGTCTATCTTGGGCCATAAAGCTTTCTCTAACCGATCACCATCCGATTTTCTTGAACCGGTTACATCCCAACAAAGGGAGTCTGCTCTGGGATGAAGGGTAGTAAACAGCACCTGCGATCCAGAGGTCACCAGTTCGGTTCAATCACCCCGGCGCAGCAGTTGAAACAACTTTGGAAGTTTCTAGAATCACCAATGTCCACCCAGGCTTATGAGAGGGCACATTAATACTGCTCAGTATTGCAAGGTGGAAGGGCCTCCCACTCGAGGGTGATTTTTACGGCTCCCTCTCGTAGGGGCCCTTTCCACCAGCGGTGCCACGAGCAAGGAATTTCAGGGCTGCACCTTTACCCGTTTGCATCGCGGGAACAAACACAATTGTTGCAAAGCGCGGCGGTGAAATGTGGATTGCATGTGTTTGAAGCAGGCTACAGTGATTGGCCCGGATTGTCTGCCCGCAACGCTGGTCTAGGGTTACACTTTAACACTGAGTTGTGGATTAGGGGGGAGGGAATGTCTGCGATGTATGTTGGACCTTGTCTGGTCAGCGCGTGTTAAATCACGTGAGATCAATCGTGATTAATCCCATCGGTCTCACCTCTTTCAAATCCAACACGTTTCTGTACGTGTTGAGAAAACCATCTCAGCAGGACAGTGCGTGCGGGCTGGAAACAAATAGATTTCAATGGATTTAACAATGAATACAAATTGATTTCACAATGAATAACAATATATTGAACAATAAATAATAAATAGATTGAGCAATACTTTAAATAGATTTAACAAAATGAACAGCTTTAACAACACGCAGTGACGTGGTGATGATCATTAACGGGACGAAGCCACAACTCCCATCCATATGCCTTTGCATGTCACGTGATCACCACATTGCAAGTACGCAGTTCTCAGCCTTGTCTAGACCACCAGCTCAAAGAGGGGCGCCACGGTGGCGAGATGTATGTTAACTACCTCGCCTTGTATGCAGGAGGTTGGGCGTTCGATGCCGACCCTGACGCCTGCTGTATATTTGGAGTTTCTCTGGGTCCTTTGGTTTAGAGTATTTGGCTGCTATAAATTTTCACGTGAGCCACTTTGTTGATCTATCATACGTGACCGGGTTTCTACTGAAAACAGATGCATAGCACATTGGGCCTTACCTGGTAAAATAAAAAATTGTCCAAATAGTTTCCAGGTTAATGTTCTCAGATGTTCACGTGTTTTTGAACAACAAAATCTTGACATGTTTTCAACTTCACTGATTCTCATCAGCAAGTTGCAGCCTGTTAAGGATGCAAATTTGCATTTATAGACAGGTTTCTTAAACGCCCCAGCGCACAAAAAAACACCTTGCGTCACATCTCATCTCGACCAATCCGCTGCAGTCTAACAAGTGGACCCCCAGTGGCAGCTGTCCCTGCACAGCACAAGGTGTACGTGGCACCGGCCTGCAAATTGGGCATTCGCCTGCCAGTAGCCGGGGGGAGGCCAGGGGCGGTTGGGCACAGTGGGGGCCAATGTTGCTCCGTGGTTTTTCTAATTTTAGTAATTTGCAGAAAATTGATCAACTTTGGACCTCGACGCCGGCGCACGTGGCCGACTATTTATCGAACAATGTCACGGGGGGTGGCGGGGCGGGGGTGTTAGCATGCCGCTGTAAAAAGCAAGCGGGGATTTACCCGTCCTTAACAGACACGTGCGCAGCATTAACCAGGGCGGCCGCTGGAGGCTCGAACAGCGAGCCTCTCTGCGCTCGCCCGCGTCGCAGCTCGCAACGCGAGCCGGAAGAAGGGGACGCTTTCGTTGAAACAAATGCGGCTGGGAGATTTTTGTTTTAAGGCAGCCCCATAGGCTGAAGGATTAAGTTATCGTTTTTTTTGTTCCCAGCCATCAAATTGAAGCCTCCCGGAGTGTTTATATTTATTACATTAATTCGCCACACGCGGAATTGAACACTTTTATCACGTGCACTTCACGTGTAAGTAGTTAACATCAAGAATAATTGTGCCACCCTTGTCGGCCGTGAGCTATCTACTGCCGGATGAAGGCTTCCCCCACACCATTGCCACCCCTCGCGGGTTCTCCAATGATCCACAATCCATGAGCCCATCACTCCATCTCCCGGCCGGTCGTGGTCTCGGATCCGCTCTCTGCTTTAGCCGCAATTCCATCACAGGTCTCGATCATAGCCTATCATGGTCTTGCTTTGTAGCGATGTGTCTGAGAAGACTTCCCATGGCATGGTCATGGGTGCGGGGAGGTGGGGGGGTAATTTGACCATACTTCACCACGCTGGTCAGGGGGAGGGGGGGTGGCAGGACTGATTCATAAATGACATTTGCTGATGTGTCAGACATGGCAGAGATTCCAAACTTGTGATATTGTTCTAATTTTGATTTTTTTTTATATCTACGTGGCTTTAACGAAAGACCCAAATAGTATGAATTCCTGCAGTCACGAAAGCTTTAAGTCAAGATTTATTCCAAACTTACTTTCTTTTCGCGGCCTTCACCAACTCGAGTTCCCACCTGCCCGTGTTTTGACCGACTTTAACCAGCCGCGCTCCAGGAATCGGCATCTGCGTTTGGGGGAGAGTGGTGGTGGTGGTGTGTGTGTCGCAGCAGGCATTGATTATTTTTTTCGCGCCGAGATCTGATGCCGGTATGGTGCCCGCACTTCGTCGCGGTCGACTGCACCGTTCTCGCGACGGACGCGGGAGGCTGGCTGAGATTTACGTGTCCCTGTGTTTTTTTTTCGGCTTGCGAGTGGGGTAAGGTGGCGACCTTATGACCTTAGCAGCATGACGTCATCCTCTCTCCACGCGCGTGCTTTATCCCCCCCCTCCCCCCCGTCGCTCGTGCACGCGTGCAACCCGGTTCACCCTGATACACGTGCGAGTATTAAAACACCCAATTAACGGGTCGCTCACCTCGGCAAGAGCCGCAATTGAATAGCTCAAAGCTGTCGCTGTTGGGAAAATGCCGCAAGTCGTTTTGTGCACGACACCTGTAGGCGAACATCGTTGCATTCACGCGTTCGGCTGCTGGGGGTGTTACATTGAGGTCCTTCCTCTTCGCTGCATGAGCCCTTTACCTTCGTAGCTTCTTCTATCGGGGGATACCAGCACAGTCAGTCGATTATACAGTGTGTATACTATACATATAGTCATCATCATCATTATCATCCATGATCAACCCATTGCGGGGTGAAGGCCTACCGCTGGCCCGTCGCCAACAAATGACGATGAAACAAATCCACCTGGCACCTGCACCCGAGATGACTTCATCGCTCTGTCTCCTCTGTGGACTCAAACTATGAACGAAAATATTTAATTTTATGTTACCAGGTGAGGTCCACTGAGCTATGCGGCTCTTTTTCAGAAGCGACCCTGGCCACAAATCGTCGCTCAATGAAGTGGCTTGTCACGTGGAAATGTATAGCAGCCAAATACTCTCTTTAAACACGTGACGTTGATTCTAAATGTGTAGGCAAAAACCGGGGAACCCAGAGAAAATTCCACGTGACCACGGGGAGAGAGAGAGAGAGACACGCAAACCCCAAATATACAACAGGCGTCAGGGTCAGGATCGAACCCATAACCTCCCGTATACCAGGCAAGGTAGTTAACACCTCACCACCACGGCGCCCGAGGATGCGTTGCATTGATTGATTGATTGGCATACTGTTACTATTATTGCCCATCAGACACCATCACTTTTGGCAACATGTCCTGCCCCGGTAGACCTTACTCGCTTCTTCGCTGTTATAATAATTGGCTTTGGTGTGCGTATATTTATCCCTTTTCTCAGCTCCTTAAAACGCGAGGACTGTTTCCGTAAGTGTTGCATCAAGCAGTTGCTAATCGCATCTGGATGTACCCCCCCTGGGAGACGAAATCTTCACCACGTTGAGCAGCGTCAACGGCGCAGCCACTTGGAGAATGCCTTACCAAGGCGCTTATCAATGCACGTCGCACTGACCGCAGGTCATGTGCTCGAGTTATACTTATTTTGTATTATTGCTTTCAACACAATCAGCATTGACCAATTATTTAGTGATTGCCCTCAAAATGAATGCTGTCTAAATTCCAACGGGATCCAGGGTCAATTTAGGCAGAGTTTGATCGCTTCAAGATTTCCACGGACCTTAAGACTTGACCAAAATTACACACGCACAAAAACAAACTCAAAACATTCTCCGAAAAAGGGAAATCTCAATGATAAAAGCCCGGCGTTCTGTGTGTCTCCGTTTGTCCGTCGATCTAAATGATAAGAGCCTTCTAGTAGGCCTGAATCAAAAAGCTATAGAAAGTGGACCCCTCCCCTCCTCACCACCAGATGTGAAGCTTAATGGATGATCCAACAGGGTTCCAAAAATTGTCGCACCCCCAAAAAAAAGAACTCCCCCCCACCCCACACTAAAAAATAAATGTATTTTGTAGGCATCTAAGCCGACACACCCTACATCCAAACGTCAGTAGTAACTACTGACTATTGTACAATATAGTCCGTGGTATCTACTGACTCACTAGTATTTATTGAGTCAATAGTAGTATCTACTGAGTGAGTAGTAACTACTGACTAGTGTATGTAGGATGAGTAAGTAGTATCTAATAGAGTTAGATACTACTTACTCTGTACTATCTACCAAGTCAGTAGTAACTACTGACTATTGGATGTAGTCTGTGTAGGCATCTAATACAGTTAGATACTATTGACTCAGTAGTATCTACACACATTGGGTGAGGGGGGGGCATCAGTGGGGGCGAGGCGCCGAGACGCCCTCTGCATGAGGAAATAAAATAGGCGACATTTCAGGCAATTGCCCTCCTTCATAGCACATCGATGAGAACATTCCACAGGTTGTCATCGACTCCACTTAAAAGACTGAAATGCTGTCTGGAGGGGAGTTGAGAGTGATATTAGAGAGGACAGCTAGGAGAGGGCGTGGAGGGGAGTGGAGTGAGATGACAGGGGAGAGGCAGGAGAGTGCGTGGAGGGGAGTAGAGTGAGATGAGAGGGGAGAGGCAGGATAGTGCGTGGAGGGGAGTAGAGTGAGATGAGAGGGGAGAGGCAGGAGAGTGCGTGGAGGGGAGTAGAGTGAGATGAGAGGGGAGAGGCAGGAGAGTGCGTGGAGGGGAGTAGAGTGAGATGAGCGGGGAGAGGCAGGAGAGGGCGTGGAGGGGAGTGGAGTGAGATGAGAGGGGAGAGTCAGGAGAGTGCGTGGAGGGGAGTGGAGTGAGATGAGAGGGGAGAGGCAGGAGAGCACGTGGAGGTGATTAGAGTGAGATGAGAGAGGACAGCTAGGAGAGCGCGTGGAGAGGAATAGATTGAGTTGAGAGGGGAGAGGTAGGAGAGTGCGTGGAGGGGAGTAGAGTGAGATGATAGGGGAGAGGTTGGAGAGTGCGTTGAGGGGAGTAGAGTGAGATGAGAGGGGAGAGGTAGGAGAGTGCTTGGAGGGGAGTAGAGTGAGATGAGAGGGCAGAGGTAGGAGAGTGCGTGGAGGGGAGTAGAGTGAGATGAGAGGGGAGAGGTAGGAGAGTGCGTGGAGGGGAGTAGAGTGAGATGATAGGGGAGAGGTAGGAGAGTGTGTGGAGGGGAGTGGAGTGAGATGAGAGGGGAGGAGAGAGGTAGGAGAGTGCGTGGAGGGGAGTAGAGTGAGGTGAGAGGGGAGAGGTAGGAGAGTGCGTGGAGGGGAGTAGAGTGAGATGAGAGGGGAGAGGTAGGAGAGTGCGTGGAGGGGAGTAGAGTAAGATGAGAGGGGAGAGGTAGGAGAGTGCGTGGAGGGGAGTGGAGTGAGATGAGCGGGGAGAGGTAGGAGAGTGCGTGGAGGGGAGTAGAGTAAGATGAGAGGGTAGAGGTAGGAGAGTGCGTGGAGGGGAGTGGAGTGAGATGAGCGGGGAGAGGTAGGAGAGTGCGTGGAGGGGAGTAGAGTAAGATGAGAGGGGAGAGGTAGGAGAGTGCGTGGAGGGGAGTGGAGTGAGATGAGCGGGGAGAGGTAGGAGAGTGCGTGGAGGGGAGTAGAGTAAGATGAGAGGGGAGAGGTAGGAGAGTGCGTGGAGGGGAGTGGAGTGAGATGAGCGGGGAGAGGTAGGAGAGTGCGTGGAGGGGAGTAGAGTAAGATGAGAGGGTAGAGGTAGGAGAGTGCGTGGAGGGGAGTGGAGTGAGATGAGCGGGGAGAGGTAGGAGAGTGCGTGGAGGGGAGTAGAGTGAGATGAGAGGGGAGAGGTAGGAGAGTGCGTGGAGGGGAGTAGAGTGAGATGATAGGGGAGAGGTAGGAGAGTGCGTGGAGGGGAGTGGAGTGAGATGAGAGGGGAGGAGAGAGGTAGGAGAGTGCGTGGAGGGGAGTAGAGTGAGATGATAGGGGAGAGGTAGGAGAGTGCGTGGAGGGGAGTAGAGTGAGATGATAGGGGAGAGGTAGGAGAGTGCGTGGAGGGGAGTGGAGTGAGATGAGAGGGGAGGAGAGAGGTAGGAGAGTGCGTGGAGGGGAGTAGAGTAAGATGAGAGGGGAGAGGTATGAGAGTGCGTGGAGGGGAGTAGAGGGAGAGAGAAGAGTTAGGAGAGTGCGTGCAGTGAGATGCACTAGGCAGAGGTGAGTCCATGCAGGATCTTGAATGCAGTGTGGTTGATCTTGAACTTTAACCGGGGTTGGACTGAGATCCAGTGGAAGGATTGGATCGATGTGGTGCGTGCGGACTCTTGCCCGGTGGCGTATTGGACAAGCACCGTAAGCAACGAGTGAAGGGAGAAATAAAAATATACACAAAATAAATAAATACATCGATAGACATTGCCCAACGTGCCTCTGGCATCGTGCGAACTGTGCGCGGACTGTGCGGCATCCATCTTGGTTTAACGCTGCAATTAATCAAATGACAGACTCTGAACATCTGACGCGTGGCCAGTCTTTATCGTGCCCGGAATAATCCGAGGGGTTGGCGGGGGGGGGGGGAGGTTTATCACAAATCTCCCTCGAAACGGCCGCGACCTTCTGTGCCACAGGGTTACAAAGCGTTACACACCTATTGTGCAATAATCCCCCGGAACGCAACCCCGCTTGTCAGAAATTATATCACAATCTCCTTTAACTGCTGTAACCTTCAGGCGGTAATTTGCCGTATTACGCTCGCGCGAACACGCGGAATCTGGCCGAATCGTGGGTTGCTGTGCAATAATAAGCTCAAGCCCATGACATTAAATTCCTCGTCAAGCCAAGGTTTTTTTTTTTGCGTTTCATCTGCAGGTACTTTAGTCTGCCCGTCGACTTAACCCTTTCCAATTCGGACGACGTACACCGCGTACGTTTTCGAAAAACTGAAGTAAAAGAACTTCATCGGTACGTCCTTCCGACCTGAAGACGTACCGAGGCTCCCACAAGGCCATGCGGGAGGGCGTGCGGCACAGTTTGGCGCCAGCTACCGTGGAGTGGTGGTCGCGTCGCTGCAGTTATCTGCGGTGAGTAACAATGTTTTTTTAAAAACAACGGCGACGCTACTACGCCTCTCCACGTTCCCACATTCAGCGGTGAATCGGACGACCCACCCTGCAACTTGCAGGCGTCACGGAGCGGGAAAGGGATGATGAAGAAGGGGGCGTTTGCACTATAAGCAGAGAGACACGGAGAAGGGGATGCGTGCTCGGGATGACGCCGAGGGATGCCGAGAGGAGCGAACGCGCTCGTCGAAAGCACAGCGTTCGGATGTTAAGAAGAGTGAGTGGGCTTGGGCACGACCACGTTTTGCTGGAAGGGATGGTTGACTACATCGTCACCATGAGAGACCGTGATTCGATTGAAAAAAAATCTACCGCGTAGGCTTTCGCAACCAATATCATCATCCATGATGAAGCTGATGAATCTAGTTGTAATTATTGGGGAAACGTCGTAGTCGGATTGTAAATGTTGTGGATTTGCTTTCCAACACACCGGTGTGCTGTACTAGTAGCGAATTGGCACGTTCTGTGAACGTGACAAACCTTACAAATTGACTGTGTCGGGTGGTAGTGGGTTTAACGACACATTTATATTTTTACTCGATCTAACCCGAAAATAACCCCTGTGTTATGGATGATAATCTACGCTTATATTGTTCGTCGCAATGAACGGTGGCTCCTCTTTTGGCTGCCACAGCAACTTGTACGATTTTCTTCGACAAGTGTGAATTGAAGGTCTGATCGGCCTACGCTCGCAACTGGGCGCACGCATTGCAAGCTGCGCACGAACTGATATTAGCCGCTCAATCGGCGCGCTTCGTGACTTTCTCTTTGAGACCAGGCCAAAGGCCGGTGGTCAATTTAAATTTGAAAGCCTGGTTGTTTTCTTTTTACTAATCCGCGATCATTTCCAGCAACGATAAAAAGAAGAGAAAACACAAACGACCGATGCACACGCACGCACGCACGCGGTCGTAGCGATCCACAACTGTGACCCAGGGAGCAGGGGTGGGGGGAAACGCAGGAAAGGAATGGGAGGAAGAGTGAGAGAGGGGGGTAAGGAAGGATGGATGGCAGCAGAGAGAGCCTGGTTAAACCACGGGTGGCTACTAAGATTCAAAGTTCAAACGTTCGAGTTTATATTGTTGAACAAGGTGAGCATTCAAGAGACCAGAATGAGTTCCAATTGCAACAGTGACCTCCCGCTCCAAAATGACGCCGCGGCGGCGAGATGTTAACTACCTCGCCTGGTATACAGGAGGTCGTGGGTTCAATGCCGACCGTGACGGCTGCTGTATATGTGGAGTTTGCGTGTCTCTCTCATCATCATCACGGTGGCTAGGAGATGTTAACTACCTCGCGTGGTATACAGGAGATCGTGGGTTCAATCCCGACCCTGACGGCTGCTGTATTTTTGGAGTTTGCGTGTCTCTCTCCTTGTGGTGGCGTGGATTTTTCTCCGGGTCCTCCGGTTTTCCCTTCCGCATTTAGAAGCGTGCACTTCGAGTATTTGGCTGCTATAAAATTCCACATTATGTGCCATTTCGTTGTGCTATCATTTGTGGCCAGGTCGCTTCTGAACAAGAGCCGTATAGCTCAGTGGGCCTTACCTAGTAAAATCAAAAAAATTGTTGAGCGTTTTACAAAAAGCAAAAATAAATGAAATCAACTTACCGGAATTGAAATAGTCATCGGAGCCAAAACAGCAACTGTGTCACATGGGTAATCGAAAATAGTGCACAATTATTCATGATGAAGGACGCTTGTGTTGGGCTCGAAACGTCGTGATTTAATTTTGTTGTTTCCACTTTTTTTTTATTTTCACCTACGTGATTTTACCGAAAGAACCAAAGAGTATGGATCCATGCAGTCACGAAAACTTCAAATCTATAATTAATCATTGATTATTCATAGACTGATCGGAGTAGAATCACAAGTTCCATAAAAATTGCACCGACACAGTGTGACGATTGCACGCGTGCGTAAACGGACAAGGAGTGTTGTGTTAAATTCAAACTCTCGAATCTCAGCGGTGGGGGGAGGGCCTCCAGTCTCTGGCATGGGCATCGCGCGCCGTTTCCCCTCCAGCTGTGCCTCCGGACTTTAAAACATTTACACATCGCCCTCGGCAAGCGTCGGTCAACGCTTGAGTGTTTTTGCGCATTGAGATATTCTTGAAAAAAGTTGACGGCAATTAAAATAACCAATGGAATGCGACGCGCGTGTACGCCTGCGGACTCGGCGGCGCTTTCGTTTTCACTGCGTGGCGCAAATCACGGAGCGGGCGCTCGCACGCGGTGGGATAAAATAACGCGGCTTACCCCGTTACGGGGGACGGCTGCCGTTTGAACTGTTGCGTCGACGTCGGAACTCGATGCCCGTACCGCGCCTTGCCCCCCCCCCCCCCCCGCCGCGTTGTACAACTCGAGGTGTCCCGCGATAGGGGTCCGCCCGACTGGCGGCTGTCACCGCGAGGCCACGAGGTGAACGCAAGCGCCGTCGGCCTACAAGCGGGTTGCGGTGGGGGGGGGGGCGTTATGTCTGGACAGGAGGGGAGGGGGGCACGTCGCTGCGTGGCTTTCCCAGTTTTGAGCAATTTGCGCGACTTTCACTATTTAACGTGCACAACAAAAGCGTCACCCCGGTGCGCCAGGCTACACGGGGGGGGGGGGGGGGGGGGGGCGGGCAACGTCCCCGGATCTCCGACGTGCTACAGTGACGCCCCGCGGCACGCATTCCAAGGGGAGTGATGTTCAGCGAGGGGCGACCGCTGGGCCCGAGCCGAGCCGAGCGGTAGATGCCTGAAGGAGGACGCGGCCAACCGGCACGGTAACCCCCACGATGCTTTGCCCCCTTTGTGGGAATTTATGCTCAACGAAGGCATCGCCCTGGCCCTGCGTTTTTCAACCACAAGGGGGTGATTTGTGTGCCCCCCCGGCGTGGATCTTCGATTGCGTAGAACGCTGTGTGCGGTGATGTCCAAGGCTGGAAGAGGCTGTATATATTTTTTTATGATTGTTTTATTACTGACAGACCCTTTGTTAATCCACTGCCATATGAAGGCTTCCCGCCCCCCAGCTGTGCAGGGCATGGGGGTTGTTCGACCATATTTCACCATTTTGTGTCAATGAAGGCAATGGGGGCTCCGGACCGGTTCAGGTACCGGTCGCCATCAATTGCAGCTGATTCTCACACACGCACAAATCGGGTTCGCCTACCGTGAGCGTTTGAAACAGATTTGGATTTTTTTTCGTCATCACACTTTTACGCGACAGCGAGATGAATCGTCCGTTCGGATGCCTCGCAGAGGAAGCGACGAGCCTTCTTGCCCGAGAAGGGCCCGCAGAAGCGGATATCACGGAGCTGGCGCTGAGATCCCTTCGAGGTGACCTCTGGTCCTCAGAGTGGAGGGCAGCACTCTTCCCATCAGTCTTGCGCGTGATGCAGAGACCGTTGGGGGCCCGCTGCTTAGGGTTATTCTTGCGTTATGTACGGAATAATTTTCTCGCGGGCGGATTGCAATTTTCAAACTGCTGACCACACGGCCTTTTGCGCGACCTTGTTCCCATCCGTATTGATCCACGGTATATGAAAGCTCTGTGCCTAAGCTGTCCAGTTTTAATTGCGTCTTCGTGTCTGCGGGCGTGACTATGTGTGCCCGTGTGTGTGCGGGGAGCATTCGCGTCGCTGTTAGCGCGGTGCACTCCGAACCCGGCGACCCGAGTTCGATTCCCGCTCACGGCCAACACCGATGACGATTATCTGAACCGGTCCCATGCCTCCCTTAGATCGACTCGGCCTCAGATGAGTGCAATGTATCAACATTGCCACGAGGGAGACAAAGGCGGCCGGGCGTGGTGCTGTCCACCTATGAAGGCCGTTCCGGCCTTCATAGGTGCTCTATAACAGCACTTGCCCTAACAGTCTGTTAAAGGCTATACAGGGGACCTTTGTCTTGTTCCTGGATGTGCCCGGCTGCTCACTCATTTAATTTCGACGTCCTTTATTTAACTAACTGGAGAGACGGTTCGCGTTCATTATCTGCTTGCGCAAGTGTCCCAAAAGTTTTACGCAAAGACAATTTTTCTCGCGGCTAATGTTCAATGTGGGGATTGGGCCGCGACGCACGACGGGCATTAACGTTCGCGATTTACGGCACGCGAACGCGTCTCTCAACGTCCACAGATGACTCGGCTTCGCCACAGCGCGAGGCATTTGTTGAAGGACGACGCGTCCGTGGACATTGAAACTCTCGTGATGACTGGCTGTGGCGAGTGCCTTGAAAAACCTGAATCCACCCTTTTCTCGACCGCCCTGCACGCTGTCCGAGGTGAAGACAAAGGCGCAGCCCTGCAACTGCTCGCTCGCACCGCTGCCGGGCGGAAGGGCCTCCCCGCTAGAGGGAGCTCTGGGGAGCCGATGTCGTCGGTTGAGTGGCCTACTCCTCCATTGCATGGCCAGAGGTCTTTGGAGGAGGTGGCAGTACCCACGCTTTGCCCCCAATGCACGTGATCAACGTAGTGTGGTGCAAGGCCGTAATTATAATATATACTGGGGGGGGACACATCCCCCCCCAGTATTCAAATATGCTCAAAATGTCCTTCCCAATATGTTGCTCTAAAATATTTTTTTAAAATAATAATAATTGCTATGCTATGTAAATAAAAAGAACAATTTGCTCAACTTTGCCCACAATATCTGGACTTGTCTTCATATCAATCAATGCATAGATTTATGTTCATGTTATTGTGGTTATGGTTGTACTTTATTAATCGCTAATCTCTTCCATTACATACAATGAAACAGGAAAAGGCAAAAAAGAAAAAACTGAGCAATGTAATACAATACACTATTAGACATTATTGTAAAAAAATAAGTCCATCCCATGTGTTAGTGAATTTTAAAATATTTTAGCCACGAAATGGCAGGAATTTAGTCTTCAAATTAAGATTTTTTTTCTGGGAGGGGACCCCCAGACCCCTTGTAAGATGTGGTCCCCCCCAATGTTGACTCCATGGCTACTGCCTTGCTGTGGTGTCACCCCGTTTTGACTGCTGGGTGGGCACAGGCAGCGGGAAGAGGAGAGGGGGGAGGCAGGGGTGGAGGTGGATTTAAGAAACGCGCTGCACCATTCTTTCGACTGCCGTTCCGGGAGATAGAACCGAAGCCTCGGCGCCCTGTGGACTGTGAGTGCGGTACACCGCCCCCGACATATCTTCGTCTGAACATCGGCGAGTTGCTTGCACGCTGCGATGCCGTGTTTAACCGTTTCGCGGCGTAGGCTGCGGTGACGCACGGGACGGATCGCGGTCGAAAGGCGAATGCGTCGCACGCTTCGCCGCTCTCCTTCATGCCAGCACAACTCGGGCGCGGAGAGCTCACGAGTAAATAATGGCGACGCGTTCAAGGACGGCTCGAAACAAAAAAAAACGTGACCGTGAACGCTTCCAGACCCTCTGCCGAGAAGAGCAGTTGACCGAAACGTCGCCTATTTATTTCAACGCAGTGCCCATCGACGAACACGTCAGAAGGTTTCCCTCCGGGAATAGAAACGGCTGCCGCGGGCAGCAGCAAAGAGTGTGCGTGGCAACGGAGGAGAGTCTTTTGATTACTCGGTGTGCTGCAGAGGTTTCCGTGGTGCGAGCCCAGCGGTCGCCCTGGTTAATAGTGCGGGTCCGTTAGCCCTAGATGCACACGTTGGCACGTCAAATATCCGGTGATGGGGGGGGGGTAATATAACAAACTAATTTAGGGTTAGGGTAGAGATGTATTCATTCTTTTCGATTTAAAGCTTTCGTGACTGCAGGGATTCATCTTCTTGGTTCTTTCGGTAAAGTCACGTAAAAGGGAAATAATAAAATAATAAAAATAAAACATAATTAAATAATTGTCACGACGTTTCGGCCACAACGCAAGTAGCCGTCTCTCATTCAGACGCTGTTTTTCCGACAGACCTGTTCTTCACCTGAGGATGGCTGCTTGCGTTGTGGCCGAAACGTCGTGAGAATTATTTTATAATGTTTTATTTTTATTATTTTATTATTTCCCTTCTGCGTGACTTTACCGAAAGAACCAAGAAGATGTATTCATTCATTTGTTTTTCACGCCGCTGAAGGAACGCCACGCCAAACGCACGTGTGTGACCTCTCGCGACAGCGTCCGCGTGAACTGCTCTTGACTGCCGTACACCGGCGTCACGAGTGATTTGGTTGATACGGGGGGGGGGGAGTGTGTGTGTGTGTGTGGGGGGGGGGGGGGCCCATTGGGGGGTGACGCTATTCCTTTGAAGGGTCGCGGTCGTCCGCTTCGATCGTCGACCTCCGAGCGAAGTGCGCGTAGAGAAGTCGTTGTCGTCGTTGTTGTTGTTGTATCCTCAAATCTTGTAACTAAATTGGAACCCACTTCCCAATGTGGTATCGACTGCAAACGTGGTATACGTATGTGATACTGATGACAATACTATATTCTATCATTGAAAAAATATATATATTTTTTTTAAACAAAGTTTTTTTTATATGTTATGTTTCGGCTTGGGTCTAATTGTCCACGGTAAACTGACGTTGGCTGTAATTGCCCACAGTCCCCTTACGTTGTTGCAAGCTTCGGGCCACTTCCTGGAGTCGTGGAGTTCTTCCATTAATAGCACGGTCAATTTCATTAAAGCGTGTTTTTGAAAAAGTTTTTTTAAATATTACTTTTTGTCGCTTGTATTCCCGCTCGCGCTATTATTTTGTGTTGGTGCGCGCGGCATAATTGCGTGAAACCGCGCATCCATATTGATCAATATTGACCCCCCTCCTGGCAGACTCTACTCGTCTACGAAGCACTGCAGCTTCGCGGTAGCCTTGTTTGCGACGACAATGGCGTGAATACCGAAAAGTGTTCAATTATAACACTGGTCAACAACAAAAAAACGTTTTTTTCCGGCCTGGACTTTTGCAGCTGTTTTAGACTAATTTCAGGGTGCTGATTCCAAATCTGATCTCAGATTTGCTCTATCACATCTCATTTTATGCTATCGGCATACCCCATTTTCATTGATTTTACCCGAAATTAACTCTGTCACTTATGATTGCAAGTTGTTGCGAGTCAGTGACTGCTTTAATGTTAAAGCATTGTGCTATATTTTTAGGATAATGTGTTTATAATATCATTTTATGTAGATATCCACATTTATTTAATATTTTTCTTCTGCAGTTTTTATTGAAAATGCAATATTTTATATCTCAAAAACCTGGTGTGATAGACAAAAACTGATGCCAGATTTGGAATCAGCACCCCAAAATTACCTTAACACCGTTGGAATACCTTATCACAGAAAAAGTGTGTAATTAACGTTGCCGTTGCACCGTCTAAGGCCGACGCTCCCGTTTTCCAAAAAGCTCGAAAATATGAAAGATGGAATGAAAAACAACATCCTTTATTTCTGGCCATGCGATATCCCGTTGAGACTTCGAATTACACTATGTAACACGATTTTTGCTCCTGGGTAGTAAGTGTTATTTTATAATTGCTTATGACTAAAAAGTATAGAAAATGTCTATTTTCCCCCGCAAACTTTGCTTTTGTGACCAGGACTTTACGTGAAGGAATGACAACAAATGCACACGTTTTCTCATTAAAAATAGGTAAATTTCAAAATATCACTGTCCTGGTCACAAAAGCAAAGTTTGTGGGGAATAATAGCCATTTTCTGAGACTTTTGAGGCATAAGCAATTAGGAAATAACACTTATATCACACTTTCTTATGATATGTTTGAGTCCATGTGACAACAACTGTGGATGTTTCTACAAAGTGGTACATATTTTATTGACCCCAGATGCATGATGGGCTGAGTCAAACCCCTGGCCCAGGATTGGAACTGGCAACTTTCCAAATTGAGCTCAATACTTTACCACTGAGCCACACAGCCACATCGGCTTAACTCTAGTTGTATACATCAATGGATAAAATGTAATTTGAAAATATGGTACAATCCAAAACACAGCTTACCGATCCCATAATTCATCCCACCCGATGTTTTATAGGTTCACGTTTTATACTGTTATAACTTCCACGGAATGAAAAGCACTCTTACACAAAATGTGAGAGGTCAGTTTTACGGGACAGCATTATCATGACCCGTGTCATGTGACCGGCGTTTCAGCCATCTTCACATGGACAAATGGTTTGGGTTGAAGCAGTTTTATCTTTTCGGTAAATTTGAACACTTTTCGAAAGTGCCATGTGATTTTTTTTTTCTAATAAGAAATACACAAAATTCGAATTCATATATACAAAATATCCCTATACCCACACATTATATTTAACAACTGCACAAACACGTGTACAAACATGCACACCGACAGCTTGCGTGGATTCAAAGTGTGCTGCGGTTGTAACCACTTTGCGCGGTTACCTCCACGCTTATGACTCCATTTATCATTTACAACGTTACACTTCCCCCACGTCCGAGGGTTAAAGTGAAAAGAGATTAAGCGAGCGCAGCGAATGACTTACGGTGTGACAAGCCCACCTTGTAAAAAACCGGTGCCGGACGATACCACCGCTGCCGCCCGTCATCCTGCGACGCAACGATCCGCCCGCCACCTGGAGCACACAAACTGATCTCATCGTTCCATCTCCCCGGTGGTCACCCTCCCGGATGCGATGCACTCGCTGGGTAGACATGGACGTAAGGTGAATGCGATGGCCGCTTCAAGGAATAATGAGTAGCGTGAATTTAGTGTTTCTGGGAGTAACTCTTATCCCCTCACCATTGGTACCTCCTTTGCCAAAAAAATATGATAATTGGTGTAAATGCTTACCCCGAGCTCTCATACTCTGATGGTGCATTGTCTTTGAGTTGTGCGCCTTTGGGCGTCATCTGGTCCAACCCATGTGAGACTAGGCTCTAAGGAAAGCTGTCTCGGGTGTGGACCAATCAACTTCAAGGACAGTGCATACATTATCAGAGTTATGTTTTTTGTTTGCATTAAGACTGCAGGTATTGTGGTCTATGCAAACATGACTCCTCGTAAAAAAGGTGTCAGTTTTGTTGCCAGATAAAAGGGTAAAAAAACAATTATCATATTATCCCCTCGTCAATCCACTGCTGGATGAAACCGTCTGCACGCCCTGTGAGTCACGGAGGTTGTTTGACCATACCTCACCGTGCTGGTCAGTGCTGGTTGGTGAGCGGGGTGCTCAGCACTGGTCCAGATATCAATCGCCACTCGTGTCCGCCGTGGCTGGGAATCGAACTCGGGTTTATACCGGCAGTGTGCTAACCAATGTAACACCGCTCCACACTCCCATTATATTAATCGTTGATAAACATGAGAATAAGTTTTTCCTCTTTTATCTGGCAACAAACCGGGTGTTAAGTTGTTAAAACACCAATCTGAAACCTTTCACAAGGAATCAGAGTATGTTTTTTGTTTGCATTTTGACCACAAGCATTGTGGTTAATGCAGACATGATTCCTTGTAAAGAGGTTTCATTTTGGTGTTTTAACAACTTAACACCTGTTTTGTTGCCAGAAAAAAGGAGAAAAACCTATTCTCATATTTTCGAACTGGCAAAGGAGGTCCCATGATGTTGATAAACATTCTGAGTATACAAGTTAGAAACATCGCGCCACATGCATGCATTTTTTTGCGTGTGTTTAGTTTCTTCTTCTTGGTTCTTTCGGTAAAGTCACGTAGAAGGGAAGTAATAAAATAATAAAACATAATAAAATAACAAATATTTTTTATTACGTTTATTTTTTTATTATTTTATTACTTCTAATAGTTTTTTTTAATTTTATTATGTTTTTATTTTTTTATTTTATTACTTCACTTCTACGTGACTTTACCGAAAGAACCAAGAAGATGAATCCCTGCAGTCACGAAAGTTTTAAATGTGTTTAGTTTGTCGTCCTTATCCCGGCACCTCCAATTAGCACGTATAATTGGAAAGAAGTTCAACATGCATACATACGATTCTATTACGCTTCCCCGAGCATTTCTCAGACGGATTTCATTGCCAGTACGGAAGCCATCGGGGTTGCTGTCGAGGCAAAAAAAATAAAAGTGTTCGCTTCAGTTTGCGTCTCCAAAGTTTGGGCAATATCCCTTTGACGGCATTTGCTCGCCCGCCCCGTGTGCTAAAGGACAAATCCCGAACGGCAACAACGCAACTTTGCGGGAGAGTTCGGTTCATAACGGATCGTCTGTACGCGACCTCCCATTACGAACGTACGAACAGGAGGCACCGCGCATCCGATTAGCACGGCGTGCGGTGCGAAAGACGATCGGCGTACGTACGTAACGCGGAAACAATTTCAACCTTCGCTGGCAAATCAGCTTTGCGAAGAGCGCAGCCGCGAGCGCGAGAACGTCGGAGCGAACCGCACGGCGTCGACAGCTTTGCGCCCGCGTCTCTGTCGTCTCCCTTCCCTCGTTATTTTTGGTCATCATGTCGATTTTTTTGGTGTTTAACAAGAAATGTAACATTTACACCTTTTTCCAGTGTAACATGAATACCATTGTGTTACCGCTGTGTTCACAGACAACAACAACAACAACAAACCCACGCTCAAAAACCCCATTTCTAAATCCCCTCCGTCAGTCACATCACACACGGAGGTCACCCTCTGTAGCCCAACGCGTCAAAATGAATGGAACCAACCTCCCCACCCACACGCCCCCCACCTTCAACTTAGCATCGTGACATTCCAGCCAAATACTGACAGAAACCAGGGCCTTGAAGATGCGACAGTGGCTGGATAAGCCATTTCTTTCAATCGCATATTTTGTGGCCCCCTAAGATCGCCAGTAAATTGAAAGTGTTGTTGTTGGTGTTCGGAAAAATGGAAGGAACCGGAAAGAGAGGGAGAGGCCTTGACGGCGACATCGTAAGAGATTGGTGCCAACAAGATGTGGCCACTACTTGAGCATATTGGCACAAGACAGAGGAAAGTGGAAACCAATGCCCATGGATCGTGATGATGATGATGATGATATGGCCAGTTTCGCATTGTTCCTGACAAAGTTCACTGAAGCCCTCTATATCTTTGGGTCCCTCCCTCCCTCCAGGATGATCCCGGCCACGAGCAAGCGCTTCCGCGTGTCGCAGCTGGTGGGTGGCTCGGACTACGACCTGTGCGTGCTGGCGCTGTGCGCACGCGCCGGCGCGCCCTCGGCCTCCACGCGGGCCCTGGGCTGCGTGCACTTCTCCACGCCGGCGCCCGTCCGCTCCGGCGCCGACGACGCCGACTGCTCGGGGGCGCTGACGGGGGCGCACGCGGGCGGCACCGTCGTGCTCGTCATCGCGGCGCTCATCGTCGCCTCGCTGCTCGCGTTCATCGGCGTCTACGTGGCGCGCAACCGCGGCGCGCTGGGCCGGGCGGCGCGCGCCGACGGCTGCGGGCGGTGGTGCCCGTCCGCGCTGGAAGCGCGGGACAGCTGCTGCTGCTGCCGCCATGAGCCGAGCGGCCGCTCGCGCGACGCGGCCAAGAACAACGGCGGGGTGGCGCGGTTCCCCAACGGGGGTGGCGGCGCCGCGCCGGCATCGCCGACCGCCTCCTACGATCGCCGGCCGCTCCGGCACGACCGCCGGCACCGGCACGCGGACGAGGCGCCGGCGTACGAGTCTGCCGACTTCTTCGGCGGCACCCGCACGTGCTCCGCGTCGAGCGTGAGCAGCCGCGGCTCGCTGGGGTCGAGCGACGGGAGGTCGTCGGTGACGCCCGACAGCGTCTCGCTGAGCGGCGCGGGGCAGGCCGGGAACGGGACGACGGCGGCGGCTGCGGCGGCGTCGCGCTCAGGCTCGATCGCGACGGCCGGCGCGACCTGTGATTGTGGCGTCCGCTCCGAGATCGACCGCCTGCTCGCCAACGCCTTCTTCTCCCCGGCGTCGCCGCCGCCCCTCGGCGGCGCGCGCCCGGTGTCGGCGAGCGACGACGGCGACCGCAGCACAGTCGACTCGCGCCAGTCGAGCCTCGTGCCGGGCTCGGAGCGGGCGCCGCTGCTGGGCGCAGCGTCCTACTCCGCTGGCGCGGCCGCTTCGTCGACGCCGTCGGCGCCGTCCCTCGCCGGGCAGCGTCTGGCGCGGCTGCTCGGCCTGCAGTCGGCGGCGCCGCCGGCCGGCGCCGTCGCGGTGCTGCCGGCGGCGGGGGAGTTCCCGCGCGGACGCGCCAAGCGGAGCCAGTCGTTCGAGGCGCGCGGCCGGAAGCGCAAGAGCGACCCCGGCGACCTGACAGGCGGGGGCACGCTGCCACGCAACGCCGACGGGGCGAAGATGGCGGCGCGCCGATCGCTGTGCCTGAGTTCGGAGTGGGTCATGGAGAGCACCGTGTGAGCGCGCCGCGTGTTCTGACTTCGCGAGGCGGCCGTGGTTTTCCAGGAGCAGAGGCCTCTCTCGCTCACTCCAGGGGGAGAGTTCAGACAGAGTGTCATCCGCCAACTCGGAGGTTCCCGGATTGGCCTCATGAGCCACCTGCGTAGGCACGAACCCCGACCATCATCGTGGTCAATGGATGATCATCGTACTCGACCTCGACGGATCCCAGATGATGATGATGACGACGACGACAACAAAACCGGGTCGTAACGTTGACAGAATAACGCCTCGAAATGCCACAGGAACAGAGAACTACTTGTGAACGCATTGCCTCGAGTGGTGTAGTATTACTATTATTATTGCGCGACTGACACTAAAAAACTATTCTTGATGTCCCTGGGAGACTTCCAGATTTCTCGGGAGAGCAGCTGCCTCAGAGAGAGGACCGATAAACTTGGACAAATTTGTAACCCCGGTGAAGACGTCGACCTGAGACGAGATGCATCCTGGTAGGCGGTAACTTTTTTTCCTGCGTGTGTTCAGTTTGTTGTCCTTTTGCCCGCACCACTGATTGCCGCAGTCGATTGGCCACATACGGCGGCACACGTACATACCAAGAGCTGTTGTACCTTTCGAGCGTGGACTCGCACCAGAAGGCCGCATCGGTGGGTGCAGGTTCCATTTTGCTACCAACTACTTCGGCAGTGTTCGGTAGATAGCTCTCAGTTTTTTTATTATTTATTCAGCAAGGTAGTAGGTTGAAGTGCATTGCAGATGTTTGTATTAGTCCCTGTTCAATAGGAATGAATCAGACTTTAAGTAAACGAACAGACGAGTATTACTTGAGGAATAAAATATTCAAACTTGACAACGTTTTGTAAATAAACATTGAAGGTAGAAAACGGAGGTTTGTATAAATGACTGAATGTGATGTGGGGGATAGAAATATACAGGCTGGCCCAAAAGTTTGGATGCATAGGGTGATTATATTTATTTTAACAATGCACATTGGGGTATTTAATTTATCTTAATAAATGGTTAAACTGACTTCCAGGAACATTGATGCATGCCTGCATTCTCTATTGAAATTAATTCGGGACCTTTTCCAAGATTACACCTGCAAGATTTGAACATTATATGTTATATCGTCAATTATTTTTCGTCTCAATTCAGTCAAATGTTCTTTTTCATTTTTAAATGTCGCAGATAAAATGTGAACTTAAAGAATAAACAACTGAAATGTTTTAATGCCAGCATGAAAATAAATATGATTACCCGTGTGTGTCCTGTATGTTGGGCCACCCTGTATAATCAGTTCCAGTTCATTTATTCAGTGTACACGGCTTTGGATCAGGTTTCATGTTCATTGGGCCTCATCAGCAAAGACGTGGTCTGGTCAAGTAATACCGCTTGTACAACCTCAATTGTTGAGCATCACGAATGAGCAAACATATTAAAGTTCTGACATTGTAACAGCTGTGTTTTGGGAATACTGAAAGTATATATATTTTTTTCTGCTTCGTTTGTGAAATTAAAAAGGGAAAAAAAGTTAAGGTACTGAAAATATTCAAAAATATATATGTGTATATCAGTGTGTGAGCCTTCCATCATGTTTGCCGGTGGTATTATATATTTTTTAACTAATCTTTGTTCTACGACATATTAAAAAAAAGCAAAAGAAAACGCAAAAGCATCTTGTGTAGTCAAAGCACGTGAGTTTGTTTTTAATTAAAATCCAATGCTCCTGCTGAGTTTTTACTTCTACGTTCACAGGAATATCCCGACTCCCACGGGGAAATTACGTGTGCTATTTGGAACCAAGTGTAATGATCGTTAATTGTTGTTAATTGTTTGACGCACAATAGGCAACACAACGTGAATCACATCGTAAGCAACTCGACGCGGGGAAGCAATTGTACCAACAGTGGGGTGTCAGGCGCATGCCAGATTGTCGGCCGGTTCAATCTCCCGGTGCGGCACTTGAAACAATGGTGCAAGTTTCTTGAATCTCCGCCCTGCCCGCCAAGCAGTATGAATCTGTTCACCCCGGTGAATCCGGACCAAACACATCCAGACCACATGGCGAGATGTTAACTCCCTCGCCAGGTTTGCAGGAGGGTGTGGCTTCGATTCCGACCCTGAGGCCTGCTGTATATTTGGAGTTTGCGTGTCTCTCTCTCCCCGTGGTCGTGTGAATTTTTCTCCACATTTATAAACAACGTGTTTATAAATGACCACGTGATAAGCCACTTCGTTGAACTATAATTTGTGGCCAGGTTGCTTTTGAAAAAGATCTATATAGCTCAGTGGACCTTACCTGGTAAAATAAAAAAATAGTTTTAAATTTCGATTTAAAGCTTTCGTGACTGCAGGGATTCATCATCTTGGTTCTTTCGGTAAAGTCACGTAGAAGGGAAGTATGTTTTATTTTTATTATTTTATTACTTCCCTTCTACGTGACTTTACCGAAAGAACCAAGATGAAAAATAGTTTTAGTTTAGTTTACTTATTGATACCACCAGAGATGGCAAAACTTAAGTTGTACCATAATTTTTACATCGGCAATAGACTATGTTATCCAATAATCTACTTGCGTTAGCCGTGTACAGAATCCGAATCGGAAATGTATTTCCCCAGTGAAGCCCTTTGCGGCAACACAACGCTCTCGTTCAAGGGCTACTCGGCCCAGCGGACAACGTAAAATCTGGCGACATGGACTAACCAGGGGCTGTCGCTCGTGAACGTCTTGTTGCCGCTCGACTATTATCGGCAAGGCGGTGTGTTGTGAGTTTTGTTGTGTGGAACGGATGGCGGCGACGTGAACGAAATGGGACGAGACACCGCGCGTGAACGTTACGCGGGGAACTCGAGTCTCCCACGGTGCCTATTCAGCTAAAATTAATGTTGGTTTCATTATTTCCCTCCTCTTGGCTCTAAGCAGCAGCAGCAGCTGCAGCAGCGACGACACCATCAAGAAACAAAGCAGCCACATTTTTAAACAACAAAGAGGCTGAGAATGGCGAATGAGGAGATCGCAGTCGGGACATTGAATGTAAGAACACACTATACGGGACTACGAAAGAGATTGGTGCCAGAAAGATGTGGCACTACTTGAGCATGTTGGCACAAGACATCGGAAAGTTTAAACGAATTCTGAAATGTGCCGTGGACACCTATGGACCCATGGATCGTTGTGATGACGATGATGATGATGGTCCTCAAGGCTTTAGAGGGAAAACATTCATTTGTTGTGCGCAGTACAGTTTTATTTATAATATAGATATTTTAAATTAATAATTATATCCATTTTGTGCCTTTGACACCCAGAGCTGGGTGATATATTTGTTCTAGATTTGAAGCTTTCGTGACTGCAAGGATTCATACTCTTGGATTTTTTTCGGTAAAGTCACGTAGGTAAAAAATTATAATAAAATAACTCAATTAAATCACGACGTTTCGGAGGCAACACAAGTCTCCGTATCACTTGATACAGTACATTTTGCTGTGACGGTCCCACCTGAAGACGGAGACTTGTGTTGCCTCCAAAACGTCGTGATTTAATTGAGTTATTTTCTTTTATGATTATTTTTAACCTACGTGACTTTACCGAAAAAAACCTAAGACAAATTTCAAACATCAGCAGAGCTATCCACGTGATCATTGCAATGGCACTGCAGATCTTCACGTGATTTCCTTCCAAGGGTTTCCTTTCCTAAGCCAGATCGTAATCTTAGCAATCAGTTGCCCAACGAAAGTGGCTGTCGAATGAGTTGCGCAACTTAATCTCCTGCTTGTATCCCGCATCTGAGCCAAGTACCAGGGAATCATCTACTTACGAACGAGTTAGATTCTAGAGATTTGTTCGTAAATCGATTTGTTCGTGAGTCCAACTCTACTACTGTCGATTCTAAAAGTGTTGTGCGGCCTGTACACTAAACACGTGAATGGCTTTCAAAGTTGTATAATCCCCTGTAGATTCAGATGTCACTGGTTCTTCATGTTCTGTATATGTAGATGCCACTGGTTCTTCGCGTTCTGCAGATGTAGATGACACTGGTTTTTCATGTTCTGTAGATGTAGATGCCACTGGTTCTTCACGTTCTGCAGATGTAGATGCCACTGGTTCTTCACCTGCAGCAGATGTAGATGCCACTGGTTCTTCAGGTTCTGCAGATGTAGATGCCACTGGTTCTTCACGTTCTGCAGATGTAGATTCCACTGGTTCATCATGTTATGCAGATGTAGATGCCACTGGTTCATCATGTTCTGCAGATGTAGATGCCACCGGTTATTCACGTTCTGCAGATGTAGATGCCATTGGTTCTTCACCTGCTGCAGATGTAGATGTCACCGGTTCTTCATGTTCTGCAGATGTAGATGCCACCGGTTCTTCATGTTATGTAGATGTAGACTCCACTGGTTCTTCAGGTTCTGTAGATGTAGATGCCACTGGTTCCTCACGTTCTGCAGATGTAGATTCCACTGGTTCTTCACGTTCTGCAGATGTAGATGCCACTGGTTCTTCACCTGCTGCAGATGTAGATGTCACTGGTTCTTCATGTTATGCAGATGTAGATACCACTGGTTCCTTACGTTCTGCAGATGGAGATGACACTGGTTCTTCACCTGCTGCAGATGTAGATGTCACTGGTTCTTCAGGTTCTGCAGGTGTAGATGCCACTGGTTCTTCACGTTCTGCAGATGTGGATGCCACTGGTTCTTCACCTGCTGCAGATGTAGATGCCACTGGTTCTTCACGTTCTGCAGATGTAGATGCCACTGGTTCTTCACTTCTGCAGATGGGCATGACCCTGGTTCTTCATGTTCTGTAGATGTAGATGCCACTGGTTCTTCACCTGCTGCAGATGTAGATGCCACTGGTTCTTCACCTGCTGAAGATGTAGATGCCACTGGTTCTTCACGTTCTGCAGATGTAGATGACACTGGTTCTTCATGTTCTGTAGATGTAGATGCCACTGGTTCTTCACCTGCTGCAGATGTAGATGCCACTGGTTCTTCACGTTCTGCAGATGTAGATGCCACTGGTTCTTCACGTTCTGCAGATGTAGATGACACTGGTTCTTCATGTTCTGTAGATGTAGATGCCACTGGTTCTTCACCTGCTGCAGATGTAGGTGCCACTGGTTCTTCACGTTCTGCAGATGTAGATGACACTGGTTCTTCACCTGCTGCAGATGTAGATGCCACTGGTTCTTCACGTTCTGCAGATGTAGATGCCACTGGTTCTTCACGTTCTGCAGATGTAGATGACACTGGTTCTTCATGTTCTGTAGATGTAGATGCCACTGGTTCTTCACCTGCTGCAGATGTAGATGCCACTGGTTCTTCACGTTCTGCAGATGTAGATGACACTGGTTCTTCACGTTCTGCAGATGTAGATGCCACCACCGCCATCTATTGCGTGGCACTTGAACGTACGACTCTCTGTTCGAACAGGCAACTGGACATCAGGACGGGTTTATTCGTATCTCTGAAAGTTGCTATGTCGAATATTCGTAAGCAGACGAGTCTCTTGTCGTTTGCTCAACGAGGGCGTGTCTAGATTTGAAGCTTTCGTGACTGCAAGGATTCATATTCTTAGGTTTTTTCAGTAAAGTCACGTAGGTGAAAAATTAAAATTAATAAAAGTAAAATAAACATAAAATAAAAATCACGATTTTTCATCACGAAATCATGATTTTTATTTAATATTTATTTTACTTTTATTAATTTAAATTTTTAACCTACGTGACTTTACCGAATAAACCTAAGAATATGAGTGCGTGTCTGGCTACGCCCCTTTACAGCAGAGCCCCGCCCCCTTTATCTGGTTAGCTCCACACCCCCCCCCCACTTCAAGATTTTAACAAACCAATCGGTAGCTTGCAAATGTGTCACGTGACGAAATACGTTTGCTAAATATTGCCGGGATCGCTGGAAAAGTAGGATGCTGCCTCTTGACTGCGTGTGCAACTGCACTGCAACTGGTTGCAGAGACAATCCACGCATTCGCAGTGAAGTAGCGCAACGTTTTCACTTGGTTGTAGACCCGGCTTACCGCAGCCGCTGGGATATTGCTTCCTTGAATTGCATAAGCAAGTGAATTCTAGATTTGAAGCTTTCGTGACTGCAATGATTCATATTCTTAGGTTTTTTCGGGAAAGTCACGTAGGTAAAACATCAAAATTAATAAAAAATAAAATAAAGATCACGATGCCTCCGAAACGTCGTGATCTTTATTTTATTTTCTTGGTTCTTTCGGTAAAGTCACGTAGAAGGGAAGTAATAAAATTACTTCCCTTCTACGTGACTTTACCGAAAGAACCAAGAAGATGAATCCCTGCAGTCACGAAAGCTTTAAATCTAAACTTTATTTTATTTTTATTAATTTTAATGTTTTACCTACGTGACTTTACCGAAAAAACCTAAGCAAGTGAATGGTTTGCGCTCTGTTCGTAACACAGTGAAACATGCCATTATCCGTGAACCGAAAACCCCGATTATCCATGGGTCAATTATTCCGATGCATTAATTTACACAGGATTAAGAGGAAGAAGCTAAAAGGTTTAGGACCCGTTTTTGTAGATCTTCCGCAGGAATACGAATCTGATTGGAGAGAAGGGGTGAAAGGAGAGGTCTTTACATTCCATTGGCATTAACTGTGAGACGAACTGGCTGCGTAAAATATTTGAAAGGTGGGACTTGGCTTTTCTTACTTGTGATAAATGTACTCGTGAAGATAAATATACTGGTGTTCCACAGGGGTGTGATTTTCCACCCACCTACTTTAATGCTGTGCTCAGTAAATGCGTCGGACAAATCCAGACACAGACATTGCAGAAATGTCGGAGAACCACAATGGGTAATTTGCCGCCGGAACACCTGGGTGAGAATGAAGATGAGATGGATTTGTCAGCTCGAAACCTATAGGGAGCATTGCAGCTTTTAGGTTCCGAAGCTGCATCATCATCAGCAGCAGCAGCGGCACCCATTATAAATCCACTTCTGCACGAAGGCCTCCCCTAAGCCATCCATCACCACCTCTTACGATGCAGGAATCCACCTCGCACATGACCTGATTCCATCATTCCATCTCTTTATAAACTATAAAAACTAAAATTACCAAGTAATGCCCCCTGGGTTATGTAGCTCGTTTTCAGAAGCTACCTGACTACCACAAACGATAGTTCAACGAAGTGGCTCATCACGTGGAAATGTATCACAGCCGAGTACTCTGAACGCGTGTTCCTTAATGTGGAGGGAAAAACCGGAGGACCCGGAGAAATTTCCACGCGACCAGACGGAGAACATGCAAACTCCAAATATACAGGCGTCAGGGTTGGGGTCGAGCCCACAACCTCCTGTATACCATCCCCCGGCTCCTGGTTTTGTTAAGCTACTGGTGGAAATGTTGTAGAACCCGGAGGCAACCCATGCAGAACAGGGAGAGAACGTACAAACTCCACACTGAAGGAGCACCCTGAGTATAGGAATTGTAACCCAGGCCCTTCTTGCTGTGCGCCAACCATACTACCCAAATAATCCCAGGCCCCTGCATTACCATCAGTGCCAGATTGTCCTAGTAGCAAAAGTAGCTACATATGCTACGGGCCTCGCACTTTCAAACGCTTTCAAGCTATCAATTCCGGTTCAGTGAATCTGCACTCGCTCTATTACTATAGTACTATACCGCCTTCAACTTTTATGAACGACTGGGTGTTTAAGGTTAGCGATTTTTCATAGTATCCGGCTGTATAACAAGTGAAAAAATACAATAACTTTACTAGGCAAGTGAAAATATTGTGTTTTAATATTTACGTGCTTTTTTTTATTTAGGGCCCTTTTATAACATGTGCTACAGGCTCCGCACTCGCTTAATCAGGCACTGGTTGCCAGGCTCGCTGTTCTGGCTAAAAAATAAGCACTCTGGCTCCACCACCATTATAATACCCTCGGCAAGCTTACCCATGCGTGCAATTAACATATTAACATCTCATGCCTCTGGGCTGTCATCTCTTGTGGAGCCATCACCTCCACCTGTAATAAATTACATTTCCTAGCGCATCCCCCCCCCCCACCCCCGTCCTTTGCAGCCTAATTAATGCCGCAATCATCAATCATTCCGCCTTCAAAGCCATAACGCGCAAGCCACCAACGCTGCCATTTCAGAGTTATCTTGTGACACCACCCACTTGAATTGTCGGTCAGAGTATTAATGTTAAACGGTGGGGGGGGGGGGCTTTTATAGGATTATCTCGGCAGTAGCATCTCTCAGTTGTATCTGTTGGCATCAACGACGCCATGTGTAAAATGAAAGCATCGTCGTCATTGTTTTCATCATCTTGCGTTCCGTTTGGTATCTGCGTCAGGGCGTGAAATACAAGCGTCGTCACTTTGCCTGTGAAAGCTACACGTGTCCACCACAAGCCGGTCATGAGATCAAATATCTCAGAATGATCACTGAAGTTGGTGCGGACCATATTAATGATATATTTTTTTTCAAATAAGCAGACAATGTATGTCTACTTCACATAATTTATCTCTCCACGTAAACATTAAAACATATCTATTTTTACACAACCTCTGAGCTGAATGGCCTTTTGGGAGTGTATATCAGCAGCATTTTTTCAAGGCAAGCCAAATCTGGACTGGTGTCGACACAGTCATAAGTACTCGTATACAATTTTGCGTCGAATTAGGACCGAATGTCACAAAGTGAGGGTCCTTGTCTGTAAGATCGACAGTTCGCCAACGTTAATGCAAGAAAAGCCTGACTGCCGATGAGACACTGTGTTGAAACCACTCTAGAGATTTGCTTGCCTTCAGCCAATGCTGACGATATTATGCACTCCCCAAATGCCGTTGCCGCTGATGGTTTGTGAAATCAATACGTTTTTTATTCTTTACATTTGTGAAGGAGACATTGCACGTCTGCTTAATTATTGTGTGATTAAATAACACCTTTTAGCAGTGCCGGATTAAGCTAGTGCGGGGCCTGTAGCATATGTTATAAAGGGGCCTTACATTAAAAAAACACTCAAAAAAAAAAAGTTAACTTGCATAGTAAAGTAATTGTGTTTTTTCATTTGCTATACAGCCAGATAATACGACAAATCGCTAACCTTAAACACCCAGTCGTTCATAAGAGTTGAAGGCAGTATAGTACTATAGTAATAGAACAAGTGCAGAATCACTGAACCGGAATTGATCGCTTGAAAGCATTTAGCGCGGGCCCCTTGATAGTGCGGGGCCCGTAGCATATCCTACTTTGCTACTGGGATAATCGGGCACTGCCTTTTAGTTATATTTGTGATGTATACGATAGAAAATATGAATGCACAATAATGTAAATGTATCTGTTTTCTAAAGATATTAGGTGAATCATTGTAATGCCAAACACCTCCTATATGTCACTGCGATGAACAAGACATGGGGGCACAAAGGAATTAGCAGTGTACACTTCCCACCCACTGTATAAAAATAGTTCCATAGTTTATCTTTGGCAAAGTTCGTGTAAGCATTGGTCAATTCAAGAAACGCAACTCCTATCTATAACAACTTCAATAGTTAGTTTAACACGCAGGCTTTCGCGACCAATATATTTCATAATCAACGTTTTTGGGTTTAGATCGCGTTATTTATAAATGTGTCGTAACCCTCCACCACCCGACACGGCCAATCAGTAAAAAAGTGTCACGTTGACAAAAGACAAATAGTTCACTGCTTTAGCCCACCAGTGTGTTGAAGCGTGAAACCACAACATTTACAATTTGAGTACGACGTTTCGCTGGTAATTGCATCCAGCACCATTCTGGCGAATTGCCTGATGATGCTGGATGCAATTACCAGCGAAACGTCGTACTCAAATTGTAAATGTTGTGGTTTCACGCTTCAACACACCAGTGGGCTAAAGCAGTGAACTATTTTGTCTTTTGTCAACGTGACACTTTTTTGCTGATTGGCCGTGTCGGGTGTTGGAGGGTTACGACACATTTATAAATAACGCGATCTAAACTTCAATAGTGCTTACTCTTTGATTCTTTCGGTAAAGTCACGGGATACACACATTTCAAACCTTTTAAAACAGTGTGCATCAGCAGCAGACCATGTTTCCCACCTAATGACGGACGCTTGTGTTGCACCTGAAACGTCGTGATCTATTTTATTTTATTTTCTACCCACGTGGCTTTATCGAAAGAACCAAAGAGTATGGATTCCTGCAGTCACGAAAGCTTCAAATCCAGATTCAATGGTGCTGCTTGTTGCTGGCCGCTCGGAGTTGTCGGCCTTCAGTCCTGCGCTCAGCATCCGTGCCGTGGGGATACCAGGTGTTCTCGCGCACGGGGTACGAGGTGGCCATGAGATGGCAGTAGAGCAATGGATTCTTAAATCTATCTGTGTGGAGCTTAGAGTACCACCCCCTCGTATGAGTGGGTTTTCTCCGGGTACTATTTTCCTCCCACATGCCTCTCAATAACAAACTTATCTCTTTGCAGGACCCTCCTGATTTTCAACAGGTAAACAAAACTTTAACTTATTTTATTTTCTTTCAGGTAAGGCCCACTGAGCGATCTAGCTCGTTTTACAGAAGCGATCTGGCCATCGCAAATAATCGCTCAACAAAAGTGGCTTTTACTTGTGGAAATTCATAGCAGCCCAAATGCTCTGACTCACACACTCAGACACTCATCCACTGACTCACATGCTCACTCGGTCACCCACTTACTCACTTGTACAGGTCCACAAACACTTTCTATTCTTCATGGGACCTCACTATCGCTCCCCTCTACACACACACACACACACGATATGAGACTATTTTCAGTGCCGTGTAGAAGACTTTTGTTACGAGCTATTTCTGTGTCTTTCGTTTGCATCATATATATAATCGGTGTGTCAAAATCAACAATAAATGCATCCAATTTTCGTCCGATAGCTTAAGCAGGCCTGAACTTAGATCGTGCACAGATGGGTGACCACCACCGTGCATGCATAGCAGGGTGCTATAGGCGGCTACGTTGTGGCCGACACAGTGGCTGTGTACGTGGTGATCTCTTCACCAGTACAGACCGATCAGAGTGGTGAAGTATGGTCAAATAACCCGCGTGACCCACACGGCGTGGGGTCGAGGAGGGGTAGGCTTCATCCAGCAGTGGATTGAGGACGGCAAAATGATTCGTGGTGATGAGAGCAAAACACAGATTTTGTTCTGAACAAACTCTTTAAAAGATAGTCAACGTAAAATCGGGTAACCGTATCTCGAGCTGAGATGAGGCTGCACGTGCCCCATTATATCTGCCAAGCCTTGGCGTGCACAAACCCTGGTCTGCTGGAACTCATTTTCAGGATCATGAAACTCCAATGATTGCAAATGTCGGTTTAATATTTCATTCGTATGTTGAACCAATGAGGAAACGGGGGGGGGGGGGGGCGGTGGAATGTTCGTAAACGTATGCGAAAGTGTCCGCTGCAACGTGTAGAATAACAACGCGCACCAATATCGTTCGGCAGCCGTAATGAATTCAGTTTCCACCCCCCCGCCCCCCTCCTCGCTTCATGCGGTAGTAGATGCGTTCCGAACAAAAGGGGGCACACAAAGCGAACCGGCTTGTCTGCCGAGCGGTGCATTACAACGCGCACACACACAGTGTCGTCCCACGTGCGACCACGCGGTAGACGTGCACATTCTTACCATCGGTCAGGTACATGGGTGAATTCAAACCGCGCATAGTGAATTTTGTGGGTGGGAAAAGGTTAGCCACGTATACGCGAAATCGCACAAAGCGAACCCGAACCGATGAAAGGTTTATGCTCTCTGGTTCATTTGAATGGACGTTCAAACAACAATTCGAAATTTTGAGCCAATGATTGATTCATTTGATAGAATCATTTGTTTACGCCTAAAAGAAACATTAATCCTCAAGCTGTTTATTTTTACGAGAATTAATCGCGGGGGACCTTAGTGATAAAAGGGGTAAGTTAGAGCGACGAATAAACCGTAACATCGCACACACTGGGTAGTAAAGAGAATACATTCGTGGAAGGCAATATTCTAGGCAATATTTTATTCATATTGCATTTTGCGAGCAATATTTGATCATACTCTTTGGTTATTTCGGTAAAGTCACGTAGCTAGAAATAAAAAAATTATATAAAAAATATTGTGTGGGCAAGCATCTCCTCCGCCATAAGCCAATTGTGTAAATTCCACATTCATGGACATCTATGGGACCACCACGATGCACTGCATGTTGAACTTCTTTCGCACCGTACGTAGCCAACTGGGACAACCGAAGGTGCGGGGGAAGAGCAACACATTAAAACACAAAAAACCGTTCGAAATAATTAAGTTTCAATCTAGCTGATGATCTAAAAGTGCACAGCTCCGAGTGGCTTCCTAATATCGGAAGGGGAGAGCTTTCCAGACGGCCACGGAAGCGCATCTGAAAGCGCCGCGCGATGCGGTGACTTTGTTCGATGGCAGCAGCCAAAAAGCTACTGCTGCTGCTGCGAGGGTGACCGGGAGTTGGGTTGATGGTGTGATGGCGTGATGGTGTGATGACGTCATGGCGTGATGGTGTGATGCTCCTTGCTGAGATCAGCGAGGTATTGCGGCTCATTTGTGGCAAAGCACTCGCTGTGTAATGAGTGCGACCTCGTGTGCTGTTGTTTTTGTTGTCAGAAACATCTACAAATTCCTTCCCTTTAAATTTTTATTTAAAGCTTTCGTGACTGCAGGGATTCATCTTCTTGGTTCTTTCGGTAGAGTCACGTAGAAGGGAAGTAATAAAATAATAAAAATAAAACATATTTTATTATATTATTTTATTTTATTATGTTTTATTTTTATTATTTTATTACTTCCCTTCTACGTGACTTTACCGAAAGAACCGAGAAGATGCCTTCCCTTTGTTCATTTCGGCGCCTCGTATTGAAACGAACGACGTGGGTCCCTCTGTAACTCACAACGCCGCCCCATCGGCACATCGAACCGACGACACTTGGATTTGCAAGTCCAATGCACTGCTAACCATTACAATGCGCAGTCCCTCCCAGAAAGGTGCGATCACAAAACATCCAAACCACTGCTTTCTTATGCTGTCGTCATGCTCCCGCAGTGTGCACGCAGCCGTTATCATGAATTTAGGTCACGGTTCAAACCCCCGAATTGATGATTTTTTTAATTTGGCTTATTTTCAAAATCAAGTTCCGTTCGTCCAGTTTGTACCGCCTGCTGTACTATCTCTTACCATCGAGGTTGATTCGTTTGTCTCATTTGTTCCGACCAATTTGCCCTGTCTTGTTTATTCCGACCATTATGCTAATGCTAAAAGTTCGCATACTATTTGCATGAATCAAGAATAATGGGGTTGTTCTGTGCAATAATTCCACGCGCGCATGCGCACTGTGAGCCAATTTGGATTTTTAGTTTGTGAACGGCAAGTAGCGGCAGAGATTTGCCTCTTCGGGGGGGGGACCCCCCATGAATTATTTTGTAAAAAAAAAGCGAGTGTCGAGCAATGCTTTTCTTTCCTATTTTTAGTTAATGTTTTTAACGACATCTTGAAAACATACCTTTTTAGATTGGCTTTTAATTAGTATGCCCTGATTGTGCGGTTATTATGCTTTTTATTATACGTTTAGTTCATTATCATGTTTCGTCTTTTTTATAATTATTATAGTTGTTTTAAATTGTGTCGGTCGCTTGTATTTTTACCTGTAAAACACTTTGTATGGAATTTTATCCACGAATTGTGCTACGTATGTAAAGTTTGATTTGTTTTGATTTCAAACCCTCAGTGAAGGGGTGTCTTAGAATCCTGTGGTGTTAAACAGGAATCGTTGCGTTATGCATACGTACTTCAGCACGATGGGAGGGGGAGATTTGTTGAAATTGAGTGACACTTGATGAAGTGGAATCTCTCTATCTCTCTCTGTAGTTTTATTTATTAAAATTGGCAACCGTGGATTTTTTTTTTCATTTCCACTCAAAACTCATAAGGGAATCAACCTGTGGAAGAAGTGTGGTCCCTGCCAATGGAATGTGGAATTTCCAGGGCCTTCTGGAGAGGCTTCAGGGCCCTCTGCGTACAGGAAAATTAGCAATTTGCTCCGTTGGTAACAAAGGTGGGGAGGAGGGGGGTACACCTTGACTTAACCTTGACTTTCCCGGCAATTTATTTCACCTATTTACAATCAAGGTGCTGAATTTGCAAAATAATGCAAATCTCCGCGGCAATTAATTTACCTCATTAAAACAAAAAGTTGCACCATTATTTGTGCTCCGTAGAATTGGTTTATATACTTTCTCGACTTTGAATTGCTTTGCGCATATCCTTGGCAAAATGTTTTTTTTTTTTGCCAGGGATAATTAGGTGTGTGTTGGCAGCGCTAGGGATATTATTCCATTATTTTTAAGCAAAACATCTCGACCCGACTGGTTTGCTCTACACGTCACCCAATATAATATTAAAGTTAAGGGGGTAAAAGTGCAGCCCTGCAATTGCTTGCCCGCGTCACTGTTTGGCAGAAGGGCCTCCGCTGTGTTGGCCTCATCTTCATAAACTGTCCAAGCGTCTCGGTGGGTGTACCCACACTTTATCCCACCGCGCGTGACCTGCCAATTGTGGAGTCTTATCTAAATCCGCGCCTCCGATGAGCACGGTTGGCCAAGGTACGGTGCGAAATAAGTTCAACATACATACTGTTCATGCATACGATCGACCGCGGTGAATCCATTAATCCTACTGGGTGGACAGAGTGGCCCTGGGATTTCAGAAACGTGCCCCATTGTTTAAACTAACCTCTAGATATTGTTTGGTTGTTTCGGTAAAGTCACGTGAGTAGAAAAAAAAAACTCCTACTTCAGCAGTTTTTTCTTGCCGTGGTTGTCCCACCTGATGACGATTGCTTGTGTTGCGATCGAAACGTCGTGATCTATTATTTTTCTACCTACGTGACTTTACCGAAAGAACCAAAGAGTATGGATTCCTGCAGTCACGAAAGCTTCAAATCAAGATTTAGCCTCTAGATGTACGCATGTATCTTGGCTTGCTTTATCAGTGAATGTAGCCATCCCTGCTCATCGGAGGTGCATGTGGAAGGACAACAAACTAGATACAAAAAATCAGCTCTAAAGAAATGAGTATTCAATTTGGAAATTAGTTGTCCATTTAGATGGAAGTCAAGAGCGCTTAGCATTGCAACACGGGGCATTTGTTTTGTCTTTGTAAAATAGTTTGAGTTTTATTTATTTTTCCGTGGCCCTAATTATGTTTGTAAGCGGTGTAAAAAAACGATCCTTTATTGATGTATATACTGTCTTCATTTTATACGTTGTTACTGAAGAATGATATGAACGTGTAAATTAACATTTCAAGTGTCTATACGTGTATAGAGATAATTATTATTGTCCAAGAATAATAAATATTGTGTACAGATTTAATGTACCATACTTTCGTTGTGTCCAATATTACGTACTTGAATGTGTGTTCAATTCAGCACCCTTAATATCACCAATCGGGGATTCTTATCTTAATCCATGCAATTACATGTGCGATTAATATTCTTCAAACGTATGAAAGCCTACTAATAATTCTATTCAATAAGAATTATGTAATTGCTGCAAGGGCAAAATTTGTACGGCAGATGTTCCATGCTTTGTTTAAAAAAAAAAAAACTTTTAATTCATTACTAAAATCTCTGTTTCATGACCAATTCCCACTTTGAAGTTTTTTGATAATTAATAGAATTTGGTACAAGATTGAAATATAATATATTATAATATTTCAATCTTGTACCAAATTCTATTAATTCACGTCAATGCACACTTCACTGAATCAAACGTTTACCGTAACCATGCACCGGTGACCTACCAATTCACCTTTCCTGTGATTCGATTAATTGTGGGCAGAAATGGTTTACTCCGATTATTTACGTAGTAATGTACCCGACCAATTAGCTGTTCGATTTACATGACTAAATTGCACGTCAAAAAAATTAGGAAAAAAGCCTCGTCACGTGTCTCTAAGCCTGCCGCCGGTTAGTAGGTGATATCAGAATCAGAAGATTTATTTATACTCGAGAAATCTGATGAGCTATGAAGCTCTTTATCACAGATGTCCAGTGGGGGCGGGTCAGAACGTTACACAACAACAAACAGCACAAAAACCCCAATTATTCCGCTCGCCACCCCACACTTGATTTAAAAATCCATCTTCCCCGCGTCGTGATGTTCCCACTAGACCTGGGCTAGTGGTGCCCCTTTTCCCACCCATCCTTAACCCCCCTCCCTGCCCTTCTCTTGGATGGTTCAGTGACACTGGAATTGCCTTCCTTGGACCGATGTCACCTGGCTTAAGCCTATGCAACGTGCTGTAACGGGCATCGTGTATTTTTTTAGTTACAGCAATAATAATAATCAACTTGATACAGCTATCGTGCTGTGACGGTCCTACCTGAAGACGGAAGCTTGTGTTGCCTCCGGAACGTCGTGATTTTTATTTTATTTTTCATTTTACTTGTATTAATAAAAAAAATGTTTTACCTACGCGACTTTACCAGAAAAACCTAAGAATATGAATCCTTACAGTCACGAAAGCTTCAAATCTAGAAATAATAATCAAATATGCCGTGGGGGGTGCCTAGGCTTTCGCCACCAATATTATCCATAAGAGGTTTCTGTTTGTGGGTTGGATCGCATAAATATAAATGCGTCGTTAAACACGCAGCCGCCTGACACAGCCAATTAGTAAGGTTTGTCACCTAAAAACACCCATGCCAATTAGTTACTAGTTCAGCACACGGTGTGTTGGAGAGTAAACCTACAACAGTTACAATTTGAGTAGTACGATGTTTCGCCGGTAATTTCACCGGTAATTACGACCAACATCACCAGGCGAGACGTCGTACTCCAACAGTAAATGTTGTGGGTTTGCTCTCCAACACACCGGTGTGCTGGACTAGTAACTAATTGGCTTGTTTTGACTTTAAACTTTCGTGACTGCAGGAATTCATACTATTGGTTCTTTCGGTAAAGTCACGTTAATAGAAAACATACATTTTTTACAATAACATTTTTTTAATTAAATAAAATTAAACAATCTAGATTTGAAGTTTTCGTGACTGCAGGAATCATACTCTTTGGTTCTTTCGGTAAAGTCACGTAGGTAGAAAATAAAATAAATCACGACGTTTCGGGCGCAACACAAGCGTCCATCAACCAAAGAGTATAAAATTAAACATTTAAATAATAATAAAAATAACATAAAAATAATAAGTTGAAAATAATAAAAGCAAAAAACCCACAATAAAAAAATGAAAATTTAAAATAATTGTATTTTATTATTTTCCTTTTCTTTTTTAGATTTTTTTGTTTTCTATTGACGTGACTTTACCAAAAAAAACAAGAATATAATTGGCATGTTTTGTTTACGTGACAAACCTTACTCATTGGCTGTCGGGTGGTGGCGGGCTAAACGACACATTTATATATTTATGCGATCTAACCCAAAAGTCCCTCTGTTGTCGATAAAGGTAAGCAAACGACTAAAAAATATGACAAATAAAACAAAACTTTTTTAATCATCAGCCGCGTGGCTTTTAGGGGGTGGCCATCCTTTTAAAGGGTTTGAATAACCCACCGCAACATACTTTATTTGACGGGTTGACTTACTGGACTTATCGTTCCAGCTGTAAATTACTTAAGAGAAGAGGAGGGTGCTTGCTGCCTTGGCTCACTCCGAGGTAGTCTGCGGCACCGAATTTCTCTTCTGTCGGTGGACAACAACTCCGTCGTAATGGATAGCATCGGTAGAATTGGTACGTCCGGGGAGAAAACTGTGAACCATATGTGGCACATTAAGAATGGACCACTCTTTTAATAAGTCCTTATGTGCTGTGCAATACATCAATGCACGTGTGTACACCAGCATGCGATGACTGAGTTGAGCCTGTGGGGGGGCTGGCAGGGTTAGTGATCAACCGGACGTGTACACCAGTCACGTGGTTAATGGCGACTCGGTTGAAGATTGCTGTGTGTGACGCACGTGCTGTTGCATTCTACAGATTCACCACAAAAAATGTGTTTGCCCTCGATTTGGAGCACCTGCCCAACGTTTCCGAGATAGAGGTGGAGGTTACGTACGCATGTTGAACTTCTACGCAAGCCAATCGCGCTGATCGGAGGTGCGGGGGAAGGACAATAAACTAAGCACAAAAGTCAGTGCTAAAGAAATCGGTTTTCAAACTTTAGTATTTAAAAGTGTACAGCTCCAGTGGCTTCCTAATATCGGAAGGAAGAGCGTTCCAGACGGCCGCAGAAGCGCATCTAAAAGCGCGCGATGCGGTGACCGCCGATGTCTGAACACTGGTCCAGCCCTGCTGACCTCATGCCCTCGAGTGAATGTTTGCCGCCTGAGAAGGTAACTCACTTGAAGTAGGCATGATCAACACAATCGATGTTGCGTTTTTTTTTATTTGTTGTTGCACTCATATCGAACCAAGTCAAAAAAATGTATCAGCAAGGAACGAAATGGGAACCACTGTGAAATCACCCACTGCCTCTTTGTTGATTTGGCGCCTGGGTTCTACCAAGTTATCCAAAGTCGTGTGGGGAGGGAAGGGATGGGGGCAATGCTTGGTATGTTTATTGCAGTCGAGTAATTTGCAGGTCATGTTTACAAACGCCCGCGCACTGTAAGCGTGCTCTTTGCGCGCTTCACACCCCCCACGGCATATTTGATTATTATTTCTAGATTTGAAGCTTTCGTGACTGTAAGGATTCATATTCTTAGGTTTTTTCGGTAAAGTCACGTAGGTAAATTTTTTTTAATTAATAAAAGTAAAATAAAAAATAAAATAAAAATCACGACGTTCCGGAGGCAACACAAGCTCCCGTCTTCAGGTAGGACCGTCACAGCACGATAGCTGTATCAAGTTGATTATTATTATTGCTGTAACTAAAAAAATACACGATGCCCGTTACAGCACGTTGCATAGGCTTAAGCCAGGTGACATCGGTCCAAGGAAGGCAATTCCAGTGTCACTGAACCATCCAAGAGAAGGGCAGGGAGGGGGGTTAAGGATGGGTGGGAAAGGGGCACCACTAGCCCAGGTCTAGTGGGAACATCACGACGCGGGGAAGATGGATTTTTAAATCAAGTGTGGGGGTGGCGAGCGGAATAATTGGGGAACGGGGAGGCCGTGGGGTTATGTTGGAGGGTAAAACCCCGCTCGATGACGGAAATCCCGGGTATGTGGAGGAAAGAGATGGGGGGGTGGGTGGGAGGAGTGTCTACCCCACAGGATCTTTAAATGCCACTGCGAGGCACATGTTTAAAGTAGCAATACACCTGCGGTATTCACCGGGGCGGACGCCGGATGCAAGTTGAGCTTTCGAGTGTGCAGTCTCCACCACGACTCGACATTTATGCCTATGTGATCGACGGCGGCAGAATGACAGACACGTGGCCGAACAGCGATCAAGAGGGCACATCGTCGAGGAGGGAGCGGTGGCACAGTGGTTAGCGCACTGTGCCCTGAACCGGGCCACCGAGTTGTATTCCTAGCCACGGCTAACATCAGTGGCAAGTGATATCTGAACCGGTCCTAGGCCCCTCTCCCCTACTCTTAACCCCCACTACCACGACTTCACCATCGCAGATTGGTCAGCGTGGTGAAGTATGTTCGAGTGTTGACGCCTTCATCCAGCAATTTGATTGAGAATAGGGCTGTACAGTTAAATTACTATCTACATTTTGCGTTTATTATGATGATGATTATTCTAGATTTGACGTTTTCGTGACTGCAAGGATCCATACTCTTTGATTCTTTCGGTAAAGTCAAGTTGGTAAAAAAAAAATGAAAAATTCACAACGTTTCGATTGCAATACAAGCAATCATCATCAGGTGTGAAAATCACAGCGAGAATTGTTTTTACTAAAGTGAGCTGTGATTTTCACACCTGATGATGATTGCTTGTGTTGCAATCGAAACGTCGTGATTTATTAATATTTTTCATTTTATTTTTTGCCTACGTGACTATACCGAAAGAACCAAAGAGTATGATGATGATGATTGTTGTTGTTGTTGTTCTTGCATGGTGTCCCCTCGAGTGATACGTCGTATAGACATGTGCAAGTAGTTCTATTGCGTCATCTTCCAGGGCTGTTCCCGTCCACGATATGAGGCCCTGTGGCTTTAATCGCATGAACTTAACACAACTGTCAACCCACACGGTTCACCCCGTATTCTTGTACAGGGAAATTGAGTTTTCAGGTCCATACGGCGCACAGCTGTTTCAATACGGGCCAATTTTTTCCTGCCTATTTGTGTTTCTCCCTTGTGATGGGACTTTGTAGAATAAACGTTGAGATGTATAAGGGGACACGGGGTGACCAATAAGATGTGAATTGGTCTTTAATAAAGTAGGGCACTGATAAGGGGTTGACAGCTATTATTTTCTGAAGTGAAATTTCCCCATTAGTTCGCACTGATTTACATTGTAAACTAAGGGGGGGGGGTGGAAGGGGTGGAATGTCACCGAAGATATTTTATGTAACCAACCGCAGGCACACTAATAAAGTTCCAGAAAGGGACATTTATTTGTCTTGTTACGTGACTCAAAGAGCAAAATGTGTCCGTAACTTTTGGTACATATAAAAAATATATTGAATTCGTTCGACGTGTATTTTATTACTTTTGCAGCTGGGCGTTTTGCTATAACGTGGAGTGTAATGGCCGCTCAGAAAGATGTGTAGGGGTGTTAAAGAGAGGGCCCGTTATGCATGGCAGTCTATGGGAAACAAACACAGTGGGCGGGGCTACGTGTGTGCACGGGGAGATGCCCTCTGCGACGTCCGAGCCAGACACCCTGGGGGGGGCTGGTTCGGCGTTATGATCCCCCGGGGCCCCACCCCTCAAGGAGGGGTTGGGTATAAAAGGGGACGTTATAGGGGCTCGAGTCAGTTATGTTAAAAGCTAACCAGAGAAGACTGAAGACGTCTTAGATAGAGCCCTGGACTCCCCTCGTTCGATGTCCTTATCAGGGCCGAACAGGACTGAGCCAGCGGCGTGGTCCCGAGAGCCAGAGCCGGTGCTCTTCTAAGAGCTGGTCTGGGACTCCGGGTACCGGGCCCGACTTACCAGTGTCGGGCCAAATAGCCTCCCCTAGCCCATTAGTGGAGGACTGAGAGGCAGGCTAGGATTAGCTAGGAAGTGTATCCTTAGCTAGTCGGGTGAGGGGGCCGATACCCCCTCCAGTGCTGTATGCCACGAACGAGTTGTGTAAAATAAATATACGTGTGCCTCCACCTCGGTGTCAAGTGTCTTCACCGGTACTTCAGATGCATGAACCACCACTGTACGGTACTATTAAATATATAACTAAACTGAAAAGTTCTAATTATGCCCAAGTTTCCCATAAAACGTGATTTTTAGAAACGTATTTTTTCCACTGCTACATTTATGTTCAAGAATAAAAGAGATGTGAGCACATTTTTGGTAAGATTGCACAATTGAAAAAAGTTTTCGATGTTTGAATGCTCACCTTTTTGCGTGTGTGTGTGTAGTGTAGCGGTTCGCGCGCTGCGCTACGAACCTGGGGACCCGGGTTTCGTTTCCTGCTCATGGCCAACACCAGTGACGATTATCTGAGCCGGTCCAGGGCCTCCCCCAGGTCGACTCAGCCTTAAATGAGTACCTGGTGTGTAAACACTAGGGAGACAAAGGCGGCCGGGCGTGGTGTTGGCCACCCACCCCCTCGTGTGCCGTGCTGGCCTTTATAGGTGCCCGCTAAGAGCACTTGTCCCGAAGTCTGTTAAGGCTATACAGGGGATCTTTGTCTTTGTATGTAAATAATCACAAAAAGAGTGCATGCAGACTTTCCGGTTGCATGTGTAGTGTTTTTGGTTTGATATAAATGTCTATTAATGAGCGCTGTAATGTTTTTAGGCATTCCTTTGAAATTTGAAGAAAATATCTCTGCAATTAACAAAGACTGCATCTGTTTAATCCTCCCAAGTGCAAATGTCCTGGGCATTGCGTTGGTTATTGTGTAGCTTAATTGTGTGTGGTTTTTTTTAACGTGTGCGTGATTGTGCGCGCACGTGCTGATTGCCAGATTGAAACATTTTGGACTTTGTGTTATTTCAGGACAATTTCGAAACACATTGATCCCATATGCATACAATCCCGCGACACTCCGGTCATCGTGCCAACTCCGGTCATAAAGAGGCTTTTGGCTCCTGCCATCGAACAAAAACGGTGGCCACCGCATCACGCACCACTTCTGCGGGACGTCTGGAACGCTCTCCCAAATTAGGAAGCTACTGGAGCTATGCACTTTTAAGTGATCTAGATTAACAACTCACTTCTTTAGGACTGCTTTTTGTGTTGCAAGCGTTGTCTCCCCGCACCTGGGATTAGCACGGTTGGCTATGTGCCAAAGACGTTCAACAAACATGCGATTCCTACCTGCATCGATTCACACCACCACCCCTCGTTGTGGGAGGATGAATCGCCACTCCAGAAAATACGTTTTAAATTATTGATGATATATAGGGCCTTCACTGAAAGATGATAAGGTGCCATACAGGTACATGTGCACAAGGTAACACTCCATAAATACTTAAAAATAAAATGTGCTCTTACGATAATGTAAAATTAGGCTAAACAGTGCAATGTGTGTCTCCAGTGAGCATGGATGCTAATTGCAAATCAACACGAGTCAACTCTCAATTTTCAAGGGTAATTGGCAGGATGGTTGGCCTGGATATAACCAAAACACAACAATAATAATGCATTTATGCTGTTTAATAATGCAGAGTGGGTGTGACGATGTACAAGTGTGGCCTGCTGTTGTTGCTTATTAAAAGTAATCAGGTGTTTGCTTGTTGACGTTTGCGGTCCACTTAGGCACTGAGCCACTGACCCTGGACGAGTTAGGGACAATAAGAGATTGTGTTTTCTTGCAACCAATGGTTCATTCGGAAGTACTGGTGAAACCGCAACCCGTACAATCTGCCCATATAATAGTATCCTATCTTGTACAGCTACATATAGCACCTTATCCAAAGGCACTTTGCAGCAGTTATGAAATTCAACGTAAGATGGTATTGGTTGAAATAAAGAGTGGGGTTGTTTCGGCTCTTCTTGTTATTTTTGGTTTACCGAACCCGACCATGGAAGTCCAGTTTACCATGGCAGTCCAGTTTACCATGGGAGTCCAATGTACCATGGGAATCCAGTTTACCATGGGAGTCCAGTTTACCATGGAAGTCCAGTTTACCATAGGAGTCCAGTTTACCATTGGAGCCCAGTTTACCATGGGATTCCAGTTTTTCCATAGAAGTCCAATTTAACCATGGAAGTCCAGTTTACCATGGCAGTCCAGTTTACCATGGGAGTCCAATGTATCATGGGAATCCAGTTTACCATGGGAGTCCAGTTTACCATGGAAGTCCAGTTTACCATAGGAGTCCAGTTTACCATTGGAGCCCAGTTTACCATGGGAGTCCAGTTTTTCCATGGAAGTCAAATTTAACAGGAAAGTCCAGTTTACCGTGGAAGTATAATTTACCATGGAAATCCAGTTGACCAGGGAAGTCCAGTTTATCATGGGAGTCCAATTTACCATGGGATTCCAGTTTACCATGGGAGTGCAGTTTTACCATGGAAGTCCAATTTAACAGCGAAGTCCAGTTTACCGTGGAAGTATAATTTACCATGGAAATCCAGTTGACCAGGGAAGTCCAGTTCACCATGGAATTCCAGTTTGCCATGGGAATCCAGTTGACCAAGGAAGTCCAGTTTATCATGGGAGTCCAATTTACCATGGAAGTGTAGTTTTCCATGGGAGTCCAATTTTCCATAGCTTGGCTAATTATTGGCACCGGACTGAGTGCATGGCAGCCTTTCAGCTTGTCTGCGAGTCCTCTGTGATTTTGAGACGCGATTTGCATAAACGACGCGATCTAAAACCAATTCGCGATCAGCACTTTGCTTTTGTGTGTACGATTAGTGTCGAGTGTAATAGTACGAACATTGTCACAGTGTGCTAACACTGATCCTCCTCGCGCTGTTATTGTGCCGCGTGTTTTAGAATTGAGATGTGAATTATAACTTTTAGAATTACGGTTTTGACATTTTTTCCCACCTAAGGTCATTTTCCATCTGGTTTTTTTTATTGCGGGATTTTGAGATTAAAACGATGAAATGTATATAATTTTCATTGCTTAAGAATTAAATTACCTTATTTTAAGCCATATTTCAATTTAATCGTTTTCCAACGTGAGCTTATTAGTAAATTTACATTTTAATCATTCACTTTCAATCTTTAAAAGTCATATTTAATCATTGCGGTGTTCAGTCGTTAGCATTTTCATAAACTCTAATCTTTTAAGTACATTAATTTTTTTCTTTTCAAACTGTATTCATAAAACCTTAATCACATACTTAAATGAATCTGGTCCCAATAATTTTCATTTCAACATTTTACAAAATGCCATTCTACACAGATCACAGCAGAACGATGATTCTTTTCTTTGTGCACAACAAAACCTTGACGTCTTGAGGTTCGCTTTCAGGAGGATCCTCCATTGTGATGTTTGATGGATTTAAAACCAACACATATTCTACTTTGCTTGGGAGAAAATAAAAGAAAAGTGAAAGGCACAGGCGCAGCCCCTGCAACTGCTTGCTCACACAACTGCTGGCGGAAGATCCTCCGCTAGAGGGCACTCAAGAAGGTCCCCGTAGGCAGATGTTTCCTCTTCTCTTCCAAGCTGGCCTGACGTCTCGGAATCGGTGGGAGTACCCACATTCTACCCCACCACACACAACGGTAGACTTACACTGTGGGTGCACCCATTTATACTGCTGGGTGGACAGAAGCAGGGGGGGGGGGGTTGGATGAAGAGGTTGGGGGGTTTAAGAACATTGCCCCATTGTGTTAACTGTCACGCCGGCAGGTCAACTCCTCTGGTTTGCAAGTGCACTGTGCTCAAAGACTGGTTCAGGCATTGCTCAGGTCACAGGGTTCAACTTGGGTCACAAGGTTCAACTTGGGTCACAAGGTTCAACTTGGGTCACAAGGTTCAACTTGGGTCACAAGGTTCAACTTGGGTCACAAGGTTCAACTTGGGTCACAGGGTTCAACTTGGGTCACAAGGTTCAACTTGGGTCACAGGGTTCAACTTGGGTCACAGGGTTCAACTTGGGTCACAAGGTTCAACTTGGGTCACAGGGTTCAACTTGAGTCACAGGGTTCAACTTGGGTCACAAGGTTCAACTTGGGTCACAGGGTTCAACTTGGGTCACAAGGTTCAACTTGGGTCACAGGGTTCAACTTGGGTCACAGGGTTCAACTTGGGTCACAAGGTTCAACTTGGGTCACAGGGTTCAACTTGAGTCACAGGGCTCAACTTGGGTCACAGGGTTCAACTTGGGTCACAGGGTTCAACTTGGGTCACAGGGTTCAACTTGGGTCACAAGGTTCAACTTGGGTCACAAGGTTCAACTTGGGTCACAAGGTTCAACTTGCGTCACACAGGGTTCAACTTGGGTCACAAGTTTCAACTTGGGTCACAAGGTTCAACTTGGGTCACAAGGTTCAACTTGGGTCACAAGGTTCAACTTGGGTCACAGGGTTCAACTTGGGTCACAAGGTTCAACTTGGGTCACAGGGTTCAACTTGGGTCACAAGGTTCAACTTGGGTCACAGGGTTCAACTTGGGTCACAGGGTTCAACTTGGGTCACAAGGTTCAACTTGGGTCACAGGGTTCAACTTGAGTCACAGGGTTCAACTTGGGTCACAGGGTTCAACTTGGGTCACAGGGTTCAACTTGGGTCACAGGGTTCAACTTGGGTCACAAGGTTCAACTTGGGTCACAAGGTTCAACTTGGGTCACAAGGTTCAACTTGGGTCACAAGGTTCAACTTGCGTCACACAGGGTTCAACTTGGGTCACAAGTTTCAACTTGGGTCACAAGGTTCAACTTGGGTCACAAGGTTCAACTTGGGTCACAAGGTTCAACTTGGGTCACAGGGTTCAACTTGGGTCACAAGGTTCAACTTGCATCACACAGGGTTCAACTTGGGTCACAAGTTTCAACTTGGGTCACAAGGTTCAACTTGGATCACAACGTTCAACTTGGGTCACAAGTTTCAACTTGGGTCACAAGGTTCAACTTGGGTCACAGGGTTCAACTTGGGTCACAAGGTTCAACTTGGGTCACAGGGTTCAACTTGGGTCACACAACGTTCAACTTGGGTCACACAACGTTCAACTTGGGTCACAGGGTTCAACTTGGGTTACAAGGTTCAACTTGCATCACACAAGGTTCAACTTGGGTCACAGGGTTCAACTTGGGTCACACAAGGTTCGACTTGGGTCACAGGGTTCAACTTGGGTCACAAGGTTCAACTTGCGTCACACAGGGTTCAACTTGGGTCACAAGGTTCAACTTGGGTCACAGGGTTCAACTTGGGTCACAGGGTTCAACTTGGGTCACAAGGTTCAACTTGGGTCACAGGGTTCAACTTGGGTCACAGGGTTCAACTTGGGTCACAGGGTTCAACTTGGGTCACAGGGTTCAACTTGGGTCACACAAGGTTCAACTTGGGTCACAGGGTTCAACTTGGGTCACAAGGTTCAACTTGAGTCACACAAGGTTCAACTTGGGTCACAGGGTTCAACTTGGGTCACAGGGTTCAACTTGGGTCACACAAGGTTCAACTTGGGTCACAAGGTTCAACTTGAGTCACACAAGGTTCAACTTGGGTCACAGGGTTCAATTTGGGTCACACAACGTTCAACGTGAGTCACAAGGTTCATAGTGCAGTTCATGAACCACTGTGCCACTACTTCTACACATTGGTGGTGGTTACAATATTGACGTGTGCACATGAATATCCTCAAAAGCAAGGAGGGGACTTTCATGTTAGATTCTTTACAAAAATGTGACCACAATGCGTGCTATAATTTTAATTTACGTCGCTGACAATGGTCAGCAGCATATAAAAAAAAGAAAAACTGATATTCCAATTATCTGACATGGTTACAAGGTGTTTTCCGTTCCCAAAAAAAACACCCTGCTCAAAGTTACAATGCGGGATTTATGCTTTTGTTCTGACACCCAGAATAAATCAGCGCGTACGCCCGATGCTTAATTTACACGGTCGTCTAAATTGAAATACAATACCGATCGTAAATACTGATTTCTTGTCTTAGCTTTAGTATAATAAAGCAGGACCTCATCATGTGGCAACGCAAAGGCCTTTCGCTGTTGGGCGGCATGTACATGCAAAAGTGGTGTTTCATTTGCAGCACAATTTTACCTTCACGCAAACAATTATGAATGCTGTTAAGATGTCCCTCCCGAAGGGGTGTGCGACTGTTGGGTTACGTGGAAAAAATAAATCCGGCAAAGAGGCGTTATTTGTATTGTCATGAGTATTCTCCACAATTACACTTAATGATTGTTGTGCATTATACAGTTTCGATTTGAAGCGTTCGTGACTGCAGGGATTCATATTCTTGGTTCTTTCGGTAAAGTCACGTAGAAGGGGAATAATAAAATAATAAAAATAAAACAATATAATTTTGATGACGATTGCTTGTGTTGCAATCGAAACGTCGTGATAATGTTATTGTTTTAATTTTTATTATTACATTTTTACCGAAAGAACCAAGAATATTATTATATAGTTGCGTGTCAAACTGGGACCCGTGTCTGCTAGAGAGTGTCCTTGCCTATAAACACAGGGGCAGCTCCCCAGCACTGACTGGCTCAAGCAAAGCCTGACTGCTGATGAGACACTGCACGTTCAAACCAGTCCAGAGTTTGCGAGTATTGAACCAATGCTCTGCTGATAATAATCGATTCGCACTCTCAGGAAGCCGCGTAGCTAATGGATTGTATGAAAAAATTCCTTTACTCTTTGGTTTTTTTTCGGTAAAGTCACGTAGGTAAAAAAAATTTAACAAAAAAAATACCTTAACTTTTTTTTTAAATACCATCACTTTTTTACGTGGAGAGAAGGAAACTTATTTTTGGTTTCCTTTGCAGATGTTCATCCTGGAAGCCCACGACTGCGAAACGGTCTCCCGTCTTCAGCGAGGTACCGCTGTTTTACCCCGCTGGAACCTTAACGCTTTCCAGCTAAGCTTGAGAGTGTCAATGAAATTCGCTCCGTCCCATCCGTTTGTCTCTCCGTCTGTCCTTCCGATGTGAAGATAATCTTGCGTCAATAATCGGGGGCCTATTGTAAAGTGGCGTTTACATACAGGACTTGCCCTAGAGACAACTTGTTACTACAGGGTTCAACCGTGGCTCGATCAGCACGGTTGGCTACGTGCGGTGCGAAAGAAGTTCAACGTAACATACATGGCTGATGACGTCATTCATCACGTGGCATCAACTTCTTTTGAGTTTAAAATGGGCAAAGCCATGCCGATTTAGATGGCATTATGCCGTGTGATAATGTCTCCATCTCAATACCACTCCACTACCCCCTTCGTTATATAACTCGTATGATGATTGTTGAAAAAATATTGGAATGCATCTGTCAGTAGTAATTTACATCGATGAACGCGTAGGTTATCACGAGTGCAGCATCTCAAGCGAGTAATCGCAAACAATCAACGATCTCGTGAAGCTGTCCCACAAACCGCGGAGGCTTTCGTTGCGCAAGTGGGATCCCCCGTGCCGATTCTTTGGTACAATGCTCAATCTTTTGAATGACAGTCACTCTAATTTTTTGACAAACATCCTTTAACCAATCAATAGGCGAGAACCCGTTTCAGTACTTTCTATAAAACAGGCTTCCTTCGCATTTGATGAATCCTGTGAGGATTGTATCCCCTGCCGTATGTCTACAATGCTCCCACCGACTACAGGGCTGAATGTGAAATCCTTGATAGCACAAAGGAGGCGCTCGATGTTGCAGACAGCTTTCATTCAGTCGGGTGTCTCTTTTCAACCCGGCATGAGAAAGAAAACGATTAAAACTAAATGGTGTTTTCGGAAATAAATTCCAGGCCGGCTTAACTTTTTGTTTGTGTGCAAAAGTCAACCGGTTTTTTTTCTTGGTTCTTTCGGTAAAGTCACGTAGAAGGGAAATAATAAAATAATAAAAATAAAACATAATAAAATTTCCATTTAAAGCTTTCGTGACTGCAGGGATTCATCTTCTTGGTTCTTTCGGTAAAGTCACGTAGAAGGGAAATAATAAAATAATAAAAATAAAACATAATAAAATTTCCATTTAAAGCTTTCGTGACTGCAGGGATTCATCTTCTTGGTTCTTTCGGTAAAGTCACGTAGAAGGGAAATAATAAAATAATAAAAATAAAACATAATAAAATAATTCTCACGACGTTTCGGCCACAGGTCTGTCGGAAAGACAGCGTCTGAATCAGACGCTGTCTTTCCGACCTGTTCTTCACCTGAGGACGGCTGCTTGCGTTGTGGCCGAAACGTCGTGAGAATTATTTAATGTTTTATTTTCATTATTTTATTATTTCCCTTCTACGTGACTTTACCGAAAGAACCAAGAAGATGAATCCCTGCAGTCACGAAAGCTTTAAACCGATTTTAATTTTCATTTATTTACTCTCTTTGATTCTTTCGGTAAAGTCACGTAGAAAGAAAAAATAAAATAAATAATAGCATACGACGTTTCGATTGCAACACGAGCAATCGTCATCAGGTACAAATGAAAGAGAAAACAAACCTAGTAAACTCAGAAATATAATGCAATACATCACAGAGAGTCGGCTAACATAACAGTCAATACCCTACCTGGTTGATTACGTTCTTCCAAAGATTGCTAAATTTCAGAGAGAGACAAAACACAGACACGGAGACACATAGACAGACACACATGCAGAGAGAGATAACATTTATTTACTCCTTCAGCCGTTGTGGCTGGGGTTTAAGAACGAACTTGTGCTTACATTTGCAGCGGTAATTTTAATTTAAAAAAAATTAACCCGTAAAAACAAAGTTTTTCACTATAAATCCTTTATATGCGTGGCGGCTAGAGTCCTCTCGTCCTCTGGCTTGAGATGGCTGCCACCCATGGGTCAGATGATTGCCTGCCACCATTAAGCAATTGGTAATTAAATATAAAAAAAAATCCTAAAATGTTGAAAATTTTGGGGAAAAAAATTTCACGAAAATAAATTGTCACGCACAACGAGTCTGCGTGCAAAATGTCAGCTCGATTGGATCACGGGAAGTGGGATAAAAAACGACCGAAAGATTTGCACGGTCGTAAGCGCGCAAGCAAGCAAGTGAACTTAATATAAAGGATTTAAAAAGCGTCTTGGCTCGCATCAAACGGCACCTAATGTGCTCACGTTTTACGCCGCAGATGGGTCCACTTAGTCCTTTGCACGCACGCATAGTGCACCGCACAAATGCAACGGTGTAGAAAACTGTTGGACGTCTGGGTGGCTATATCGATGCCTGCACTAGAGCACTGACCGAGCAAAAATCCTGGGGTCAGAAAGGGTGGCTCAGCAAATACTAACGCTACATTCTCGAGTGTAACTAACTCGCTATTAACTATTAAATATGATAATAGTTTTTTTACCCTTTTATCTGGCAACAAAACTGACACCTTTTTTACGAGCCATGTTTGCATAGACCACAATACCTGCAGTCATAATGCAAACAAAAAACACAATTCTGATAATGTATGCACTGTCCTTGAAGTTGATTGGTCCACACCGAAGACTATTAAATAACCATCACCTCGCATGCAGTTAGATTATTTTGCTGCTGTACATTTCCACACGATAAGCCACTTTGTTGAACTATCATTTGTGAGCAGGTCGCTTCTGAAAATAAGTTAATATCTCAGTGGCCTTTACCTGTCAAGATAAAACATATTATCGCTTTTTTGGCATTTTGTTTTGTAAGTGAACTGTTTACCTTTCCTATACGTTGCACTCCTATCGTGGTTGTTTGTACTGTTTGTTGTTGTAACGTTCTGACCCGGCCCCTTCTGGACCTCTGTGAAAAATAACTTTAATTATAGCCCATCGGATTCCTCCGGGCTGAATAAATATTCCGATTCTGACGTCTCAGCCAGGTCTCTTGCGATCGTTTTAATTGCCCGACAAAATGTGCTGTTGTGTCAGCGTGACCCGCCACTCCCCGCTAAGTTCAAGGAGCTGCTGAAAGTTTCAACTTTGCTTCGTCTCGGCCTCCTGTGGTGCCCGAGCTTGTGTCCGTTCATCATTGCACACGGGAGCTGAGCCGTAATTGCGCGACATTACTTCCAGGAATGCATCATGAACTTTCAGAATTTGCCTGGCGATTTGTCGTTTATGAGCGGGTTTGTTGTTGCTTCTTTCGTTCTAAGAACGATAATAGTTTTCAGAAAGCACAACCAAAAAAAGAACCCCTTGGCTAATTCGTTTCTTGCAATAATCGCGCATTTATTTTACAGGGGTCTGTCTTGTTTTTCTTTTGCCGAGCTCATCTTAGGCTCCGCTAAATCGCACTTTCTTTGTTCACGAATAATATTTGCGCATAAAATACTGAATTCACGGAATAAAAGCAGCGCGTCTCTGTGAAAGATTGACAAGGTGGTATTTCTAATTCGCTGTTATCATTCAACGGTGAAGTAAATTACCGGTTTAGTGGCGTGTCTCCTGCGTGCTCACAAGTGGCCGAGCTCAGGACCCAAGCCAGCAGCACTTGGATGTACTGAGTACAAACCCTGTGGTTGGGCATCACCCAGGGAGCTGATATATCTGGGCAAGATGCCAACATCTCTCTGATTTGTTGAGTTCAAGCCTTGGGGGGTGGGGTATCTCTCAAGAGGGGAGCTGACGCCTGGGCACTCGGCCAAACAACTCTTGAGATTTAGGTTTCTTGGTGCTACAAATCTGCTTTAATATGCGGCACCTCAAACGCGCGCTGTGCAATCCGCGCGCGTGTGGAGCGGAAGCTCCTTGGAGCTTAGCAGCGCGCCGGGCTCACAATCCGGAGGCCGATTCCGATCTCTCGGCGTGGCGGTTTAAACAAGGACGGGGCGAGTTTCTCACAACTCACCACCTGCTCCTCCGCCTCTTACCACCCAGCAGTGTGCGTGGGTACACACCACCGTTGTGATATTGCGTGTGGCGGGGTAAAGTGCTGGTGGCTCACACCTACTCTTTGTTTCTTTCGGTAAAGTCACGTAGGTAAAAAATTAAATGAAAAACCAACTAAATTAAATCACGATGTTTCAGAGGCAACACAAGCTTCCGTCTTCAGGTGGAACCGTCAGAGCAAAATTACTGATGGAAGAATTTCGATTTAAAGCTTTCGTGACTGCAGGGATTCATCTTCTTGGTTCTTTCGGTAAAGTCACGTAGAAGGGAAATAATAAAATAATAAAAATAAAACATAATAAAATACAATTATCACGACGTTTCGGCCACAACGCAAGCAGCCGTCCTCGGGTGAAGAACAGGGCTGTCGGAAAGACAGCGTTCAGACGCTAATTGTAGTTTATTATGTTTTATTTGTATTATTTTATTATGTTTTATTTGTATTATTTTATTATTTCCCTTCTACGTGACTTTACCGAACGCACCAAGAAGATGCTGACGGAAGCTTGTGTTGCCTCCGAAACGTCGTGATTTTATTTCGTTGGTTTTCCAACTTTAATTGTTTTTACCTACGTGACTTTACCGAAAGAACCAAAGAGTACGAATCCTTGCGGTCACGAAAAACTTCAAATCTAGAATTGCTCCCACCTCTTAAAAAATACGCCCGGTCAAAGTGAAAGAGTAGACAAAAACACTCCCAGGAGTTTGCTGTGGTGAAGGCCCTTGCCACCAGCAGAGGTGTGAGCGAGCATTCGCGGTCCACACTTTTGGCCCCTTTGCGAATACAAACGTGGCACTTGAAGGCTGTGCGAGGCTTCGGGTGGAAATCTATTGGCGCAAGACTAATTGCTCGATTTGAGAATCGCTCTCCGGCAATTGGGCCACTCTGCTGTCGACGGGCGAGTTCTTGATATTTAATTGGACTCGCCTCCACGCGACGCGCATGCGCCCAGATAAGGACCAAAGTGTGTGTGTTTTTTTTTGTTGCACCGGTGCCACTGACGTTTGCCACGCGTACGTGTCTACTCGTAAGTGTTGCAACAGCGTGCGATTTAATCCGAGCGGGGACATTGGAAGACCCCCGGTGGTCCCTCTACACACAGACGTTGATGTAACTCTTTTTTTTGGGGGGGGGGCGGGGGGTTCCACACTTTTGTCGGGCGACTCTTGACCATAACACCGGGTCGCGTCACGTGGACCTGACGAAGGTCCTGGCACGCGGAGTGAAACGTCGGACGTTTGTGCCGAACAATGCATGGTACAACCCAAAAAAAAACTCGTCAATGAGCGGCACCTGTCGTTATGTATATAAGAGCGACGGACACAAGGTGGGTCACACAAGTTGAAAGTGGAATTTCCGTCACCGACTCAAGGCTGAGTTGACCTCGTGGTGGCCCAGAGCAGGTTCAGATAAAAGTGGAATTTCCTTTACCGTCTCAGGGCTGGGTTTACCTAGTGGTGGCCCAGAACGAGTTGAGAAAAGAGTGTAATTTCCATCACTGACTCGGGGCTGAGTTGACCTAGTGGTGGTCCAGAACAGGTCAGATGAGACTGGAATTTCCTTTACCGACTCAGGGCTGAGTTGACCTAGTGGTGGCCCAGAATGGGTTGAAATAAGAGTGGAATTTCCGTCACTGACTCAGGGCTGAGTTGACCTGGTGGTGGCCCAGAACGGGTTCAGATATCCCTTACCACTGAGTGTCAGGCATGACCAGGGCTGTCTGGAGAGCGAAAATGCCCTGTGGAAAATGCAGGTACAATCGACAAAAACACAATCGAGGAGAGATGTGTACTTGAAGCTCAGAGCGCTCATTGCATTCCTTCTGGCTGGAGGTTAAACTCGCTAATTGACATTCACCGCTGTCTTGTGCCTTCTGGTGGAGGATCGTGTGGGTTAATGCACCACGAGGCATCGTGTAAAAACCGAACAGAGAGACGTGCATGGAATTGGATTAAACGATGTCTTTAAAGAGGCGTAATATGTTGATACGCAGTCTCACACCCACACAAAGATAAACATGATCTGCCCGAGACGGCTCATGCTACGTGGAAGATATTGATTCAAAATAGATGTATTGGTTTTTTTTTGTGTAACACTTTGATTTTTCACATGATCGCAATTGGTTTGCTCCTAATTCTATTTCGCTTCATTGCCGCAGTTTATTTGTTTTGCTTTTTCCATTTTAGTGACCTGGGTCGCCCTTTTCCCGAATGAGACTCCTCCATAATAGAAAGTTTTTGGGTTAGATAGCGTCAATATAAATGTGTTGTTAACCCACCACCACCCGACACAGCCATTTAGTAAGGTTTGTCACGTAAGCAGGACATGGCAATTCTTTACTAGTTCAGCACACCGGTGTGTATCGGAGAGTAAACCCACAGCCGAATTTAAAAAAAATTGTGGGTTTTCTCTCCAACACACCGGGTGTGCTGTACCAGTAAAGTGCCAGTGAGTTCAGAGACGAGGTTTGTAGAGGCACCTTCTTCATTGAACACACACGATCTCGCCTGCACTCACTCTACAGTCGCTAGCCTATACACATCACTAGCCGTCTAACACCGACGCCGCTGACGGAGACAGCTAACAGGCTATCGAGCAGCGCAATACCCAGCGAAGACGGCAGAGACGGTGGCGACGAGACGACAGCCACGACGAGACGATCTAATCCCAGAATCGGCAGCCTCGAGCTCCGAGCGCGGCCTGGCTCTGCCCTGGCCGCGCCTCCCTTCTCGAACCCACCAGCAGGTTCCAGGGGCTTCCAGATGGGGCCCTCCTTGACCCTTGCCCCAGTTCCTCCGCCCTGCCGACACACAGCCGTGTATGTACCCACCGGCGTGTGTACTGTTTGTCCACCGCAGTTGCCACTGCTGGTCACCAGCCGGCGCTATTACACTACCTAGTAACGAGTTGGTTAACGGCGCTGCGCTACGAACAACAGTGACGATTATCTGAACCAGTCCTGGGCCTCTCGTATGTTGACTCAGCCTCAAATGAGTACCTAGGGCGTTGCGTAAACATCGCCGCTGGGGAGACAAAGGCGGCCGGGCGTGGTGCTGGCCATCCACCCCCTCGTGTGCTGTGTCGGCCTTCGTAGGTTTTTCTACCAGCACTTGCCCCAATAGTTTGTTATAGACTATACGGGGGATCTTTGTCTTTGCATAGGAAAAATAACCATCACCATTTCTAAATAACACACATACTTTTAGAAAATAAATCAAAATTAGGTGGGAGAAAAACATAGTTTCTGGGTCAACCTCCAATTGCTGTTTATACCCTGACTTCAAGATGTAATAAAGGAGACGGCTTTGGATACGTGCGTGTGTGTGTGTACATTTTTAAACAACGACAACAAAAATCTCAAAAGGTAGTTGTTTTAAAAACATATATATATATGTAACTTGCAAAAGATGAGAGCAAAAAATACGAGACCTGACAATACCTTCAATGGATTTCTGTGCTTTCATTTTTTTCATATTTTTTTTCCATGAGCATCCTTTTTCATCCGAGATGGCATCGTCTCCTTTTCAAGTTTTCACCTTTGAGAATCGCAAAAGCCACAGGGATAATGATGGATAGCAACATAAATGCGGAAGTCTGACATGAAATCTTTTATTCAACCACCAGTTATATCCCAAATGTGCTTCTGGCATAATAAAAAAAAAACACGCAGAAACGGAATACATTGTCAGTCACAAACTCTGCCACTGGAGAGGCAGCCTGGCACGGCACATGCTTCTCAAACACGCGTTATGAAAGTTTAACAAAACGCAGTCGTATGAAGCCACTGAATGTGGTGGTACTTTAGCAATTAGATTAGTTTCGAGTTAAAGCTTTCGTGACTGCAGCGATTCATATTCTTGTTTCTTTCGGTAAAGTCACGTAGAAGGGAAATAATTAAATCATAAAAATAAAACGATAAAATTCTCACGACGTTTCGATTGCAACATATCATCAGGTGTGTAAAACCACAGCAAGAACATTTTATTGCTGTGGTTTTCACACCTGATGATTATTGCTTGTGTTGTAATCGAAACGTCGTGAGAATTTAATTGTTTTATTTTATTCTTTTATTATTTCCCTTCTTCGTGACTTTACCGAAAGAACCAAGCATATAATTAGATTCGTGAATACGATAAAAGTAAACTGAGTTGGTCACGGAGTTTTTGTCTCGATATCACTTTGCAGGTCTTTTTTTTTTCTGCTGCTGTTGCTGTGCTGACGAAGTAGCTCTCTAGATGTAATTCCCGTGTCGTGCCGCGCGCACATTCGCCACGTACGTCCGACGTTTTAGTCGCGCCGCTGGGAGCTTCTTCAGGCCATAGAGTTCGTCGTGAAATAACTTAAGCTAAGATAAAGGAAGGTGTCTTTGTTGTGGTCCTCAGATTCGTAAACTTCTTCGAGATGATGCATTCGACAAGTGCACTGCGTGGCAAGGAAAAAACGGCATAGAAAGCCTTCCAGTTAGTTGCAAGAAATGTTCTCGGAAACAACAAGGCAGACAACTACAGCGAGTTAGTTGGTGGAAAACCTCCTCAAGGCATACGAAAGCCTTGGTTGCAACATGTCACTAAAGATACATTTATTGCATTCTCATCATCTAGATTCTTTCCCACCGAATTGCGGGGCAGTGAGTGACGAACATGGCGAGCGATGTCACCAGGACATTGCGACAATGGAGAAACGCTTTCAGGGAAAATGGAGCCCCATCACTGCTTGCAGACTATTGCTGGACAGTGACACGGGATGCTCCATTTAATGAATACAAGAGACAAGACAAGAAGCGACGAGTAGACACTGAATTAGGACTAAACTTTTTACTTATATAGCCAAAATAGTTTCTTGGCCTTTTGTTTCATAATACATTTTATTTATACAACCTTTTGGCTGATTTTTTTTGTTACATGAACAGGACAGGTGACATGTTATCGTGTAAAGCAATCATAAACACATGAAAAGACCGAGGTTTAAAATTTATGAGTAAAACTCTCCTCTCTACACAATATACATAGACGTAAAATTTAAAAAAACTTTTATATTTTTTCGGAACAGTAGTCAATCAGTTGTTTTAATTGTCATATTTTAATTCGGCACGTAAAAATCCAGCACATTTCATCTCTGAAGCAGACGACATCTTAAAAATGTGTAAACCAGTGTAATCTCTAAGTCTATGAGTCTGTACGTGAACCCATGAGTCTCGAGGTGAGTCGGCGGGTCTCGATGTGAGTCTATGAGTCTCTGTAGCAGTAAACCAGTTGGAGCTCTAAAATGAATTGAAGCAATCCACTGCACATCAACGGAAGCCATTCTCTGGCTAACTACTCTGGACGTGAACTAAAAAGAAAATCACATTTAATCAGCGTACAGGCTCTTAAGATTAATGTTTCCCAACAGCATTTTTTTTAATTTTTATAATCTTAGACCCCGAGTCAATTTTACACTGTGGCCTCATAAACCAAACTCAGGTAATTTACCATAATGTACATTTTTCTTTTTATCTTAACGATTGCTTCGGACTCCCACAACGGAATTGTTGGACCGCTCATTTTCTTATTTGTGCCAGCCCAGACCCAAAACATCAGGGCACCTAAGTGGCAGCGGTTTATGCGCTACACCTCGCGGAGGAATCTCAGTGAAGTTTTTTTATTTAAATCACGTCCGATAAAGATTCAGATTTTGATTCATTTTTCAGCCGGTGACCTCCCACTGCCGTGCAATGGCCTCCCCCATTCTCCTCCATCGCTTCCTTTCCATTGCCGCCACTGTCCCTGGTCGTGACCTCTGAACTCTGCGCTGTCGCCTCGCTGCTTCTGCTGCTTCAGCTGCTGCCGCCGTTGTTTCCTCCGCTTCTCCTCCCGTCTCTCGGGTCTACACTCCGTGGTTAATTCTGTTTCCCTTCGTCTCGAAGCACGAGGCCAATTTTCTTGGAATATTCATTGGCAAGATTTGGCCTGACGTCCGCACAATTGCAATTATTTGATGGGTTTATTTCATTGCGGGGGGAGTTGTTGGCTGTAATAAATCTATTAAAATACATTTTTCAGGACAATCCACACACGCTGTCGGTTGTGGTATTTTACCGTCAGATCCAACCATGTCCGTCCAGTGCTCGCCAAGATGCGTTGTCTTCCGGATTGCCGAATTAATGCATTTAAAGGTCGCACTCATTACATACAATGTGCGTGCCACAGATGAACCACAATACCTTTCTGATCTCGTCAAGGAGCATAAACCATCACGCGAAATCCGGTCATCCTCGCAGCTGCTTCTGGCTGGCTATCGAACAAAGATGCGGCCGTCTGGAACGCTCTTCTTTCCAATATTTGGAAGCCACTGTAGCGATGCACTTTTAAATTATCACCTAGATTGAAAACCCATTTCTTTACAGCTGCTTCTTTGTGTTTAGTTTGTTGTCCTTCCCCCGCGCCTCCGATTAGCGCGGTTGGTTTCGTACGGCGCAAAGGAAGTTCAACGTACACACGCGCACGAACATGCAGAGCTGCTTCGCTCAGTGGGGCCTTACCGGCTCAAATGAGGTCTCAATGAAGAGTCACCACGTAAAGTGGTCGTCTGTGTTGTTAAATTTCTGAACATAGCCGGTATTTTATTTTTAATCGAGGCAGGCGAGCGCGAGTGTCATGCAACGAATCACTTTTGGGGCCCATTTTCTCATTTAACAGTCCACCGAACGCACGGATTCGTTGGAGTCGAGACATCGACATGCATCTTTCTACCCCAATCAGCTCTTCATCATCAAGGACCCGTGGTCGATCCACTGCTGAATGAAGGCCTCCCAAAGCCGACACCATCTCGCACGATCCCGACGTGCAAACGGCGAGCACCGGCAATGCATCTCTTCATTTGACGTCCTCTCAGACGCGTTCCATCCCTTGGCTGACACTCCTTCATTAAGTCTTCACCATCGGGAATCGTCCTCCTGCCCGAGCCCCGCTTGCTTTTCTTAACCCCCTTCCCGTGCCAAGGCGTCTGCAAGCTGCAAGGTGGGTGAATCTCGCGCAAGCGGTTTGGCGTTAATTCTATTTATAGAGGCGTAGCGCTGCTGCGTTTCAATACGTTGTTACTCACAGCGGAGAATCGTAGCGGCACGACCTCACCTCTACGCTAGCTGGCGCCAAGCTGTGCCACACGCCCTCCTGCGTCAATTTATTTTCATATTTTCGTACACGTACGTCATCGGAACGGAATCGGAATAAAAACTGATGACTTACGCGTAAATCACCCGCGATGGGAAAGGGTTAACAGTGATGAATCATGGCATTTAACCTGCGTTACTTCGTAGATTACGTCCATGCTTGTTGGGCTAAGGATTTTATTTGATTTGATGCAATAGTGAACAACAGCCATATAGACATTAATACATCTATATTCTTAGGTTTTTTCGGTAAAGTCACGTAGGTAAAACATCAAAATTAATAAAAATAAAATAAAATAAGGATCACGACGTGATTTTTATTTTATTTTATTTTTATTAATTTTGATGTTTTACCGACGTGACTTTACCGAAAAAACCTAAGAATATGAATCCTTGCAGTCACGAAAGCTTCAAATCTAGAATTAATACATCTAATCGGCATAGTAATTTTGTTCACTGCGGCTCAAAGACTCAGTCAACTACAAGGCGTGCGGTGATGTGTCGGAGGTGTCCATGTGCTGCCCGAAATTTGAAGGCCTGAAGACCAGAATCGGTGAATTCGCCGACCATGTGTTCATCGGGGAGGCAGTTCCATAGTAGAGTGAGGATGAAGAAGCAGGGAGAATTCTGTCCCAGGCGGCGTTTGTTCTGGCAACTGTCGGGGGTAGGGGGGGGGTGAGAGGGGGGGGGGGGGGCAAGGGGCCGTCCTTAAATGACGTCACGCACCTAGGGGGGTCAGAGATGTGTGACGATGTCTGACGAGGGGGGGGGGGGGTTGAGAAATGTGACGTCACATCAAAATGCGCAACTTTAAATAAATATAGACAACACGTTCTACTTAATTAAATAGACTTTTTAATAAATGTTTTCTCCTACAACATCAGAGTGCAGCGCCACGTTAAATAGGCACTACAATGACAATAGTTTAAAGCGATTTGAAGCATGTTTTATATTTTTTTTTGGGGGGGGGGGGGCAGAGCTTTGTGACGTCATATTTGAGGGGGGGGGGGTCTGACTTTTTGTGACGCCGTGTGACGAAGGGGGGGGGGTCAAAAATCGACAAAAATCGCGTGACGTCATTTATGGACGGCCCCCAAGGGCACGGCTTGGCAGGGGTTGTGCCTAATCGGGTGGCACGACGTCTTTCATATGGCGGTGGAAGCGTGCCCTAAAGGTTTGTGGGGGGGCAGTGGTTGCTACCCGGGACCGTGACAGCAGCGACTTATCAACGCCGATGCAGGCTCGTCAAACTGCGCCGAAATCGATTCTTCCACTTGAATCGACTCAGAACGATGGGCAATTGAGCCAGCGGATTTTTTTTTTGATTCATCGCTGATTTTTTTTATTTTTACAGGGCCCGCCTTTTAGCAAAGGTGGGTTGGGGGGTGCTCTTAAAGGGGTGGTGGGTATCCGACGAGCAACATGAAACAACAAGAGGTCCCGGAGCTTTGTGATGAATCAACAGAAACACAACCTTCATTTGTTCTCGCGGGGGGGGGGGGGGGAGGTTCCGGCGGTGGTGTTTATTCGCACAAGACAACCTTTGACCCAGCCTGCATTAGCATCCGCAGTTTCAAACGGAGGCGGTTATTTTCAATTGCGTTTCGTTCTCGCTCTGTACAATTTTCTTATTTTTGCTCAAGAAATTGTGGCATGCGCTTGTGCCGTTTTTCTAGCGTCTTTGTCCGGGGAGATTCCGTGGCTCGATTGGATGGGGTTGGTACATTGTTGGCTGATCTGTGTTGAATGATTGTGTGTGTGCGTGCGTGTGCATGCGTGTGTGTGCGTGTGTGCGTATGCATGCGTGTGTGTGTGCGTATGCGTGTGTGTGCGTGTGTGCGTGTGTGAGGAGTGGTAATGTAGCGGTTAGCGCACTGCGCTATGCACCCGGCGACCAGGGTTCGATTCCCGCTCACGGCCAACACCGGTGACGATTTTATGAACCGGTCCTGGGCCGCCCCTAGGTCGACTCAGCCTCAAATAAGTACCTGGTGCGGTGTGTAGACATCGTCACTGGTGAGGCAAAGGCAGCCAGGTGTGGTGCTGGCCACCCACCCCCTCGTGTACCGTTCCGGCCTTCATAGGTTGCTACTCGCAAACAGCACTTGCCCCTACAGTCTGTTAAGGCTATGCGGGGGATTTTTTCGTGCGTGTGTGTTTGTGCGCGCGTATGCGCGCGTGCGTGTGTGTGCGTGCACGAAACGACCCTGCCTCCGAGTTGCCAACGGCAGACAAAGGGTGACGGGGGCTTCGTGGGCGTTTGTCGGTGGCGCGCGATGGCCGAAGATCGCATCGGTGTCGGATGTGGCGATCGCGCCAGACGCGCGGGCGTCCACAACGCCAGCGAACTTCGGGTGAGGTCACCGCCACCCTGATCAGAGGTCGCAAACGAGTTTTGATTCCTTACCCGTACCCGTACCCGGCCGCACCAGGGTCGCAAATGGGTACCCGGCCGGGTACGGGTACCCGTTCCCTACCTGTACCCGTACCCTACCCGAAATGAGTGACAAACGGTTACTCACCAGTGACTCACGGACTACCCGTACCCGGCCGCACCAGGGTACGGGTAGCCGGGTATCGGGTAGGGTACGGGTATCGGGTACCCGGTTGCGACCTCTGGCGCTGATTGGCGCATCCAGAGTGTGCCCTCTCAGTCGAGGAGACCGGTGGGAAGAAATTACTCATTTAAACATCGACAACAATAAACGAAACGCATTTGGTATTGACGCGTAACTCGTTTATTGTAAGTTTCAAAAACAAAAGGCGCACATGGAAATAACAACCCCCCCCCCCCCCACACACACACTATTCGCTAAAAATAGTGTGATATAAATTATTAAGCGTGGTTTAAATATATATATACAGCTATCGATCGTGTGTCACTGGAAGCCAAATTGGAAGATTTCTAAGCTTGCCTCCTTGGACGTGTCAAGGGATAGGTTCGACACCCGGTACTCGTTTATTTATTCGGATTAACAGCGGAGTGGCACTCCACCTGATTGCGACCATTCAATTAGTTTTCAAGGAGGGAAGCGATGGCAAAGTGGTTTGATTCCGGGCCAGAGTCTGATTCCAGGCCACGGCGAATGATATCTCCTCCCCCTAACGCCTAATAAAACAGCGTGGTAAAGTTTATCGAAACATCCTTCCATCACTGAAAGGCGTGGGGGGGGGGGGGGGGGCTTCATCCATCCGTGAATCGATTACAAGATTTTACACGCAATTAGAACCCATCCAATTGCTTCAGGCTTGGCTTTTAATTGTGACAGGATTTGGCACAATCAGGTCAAATCGGACCTACAATTTGCACTCCAAATATGTGTTCGCAGGCTCGTGCTAATTTACGTGACAGTTTGAGTGGCTGTTGGAAGCTCATAGGACAATGGCGTTGCTTGCGGTTGACAAAATACTTTGAACGAATGAAACATCTTTGGACGAGAACACATGAGTATTATCCAGCTTCGAGGATTACAACAACGCTTCTTAGGCCCTCTAGGAATGCAGAAGTCAACGAGTCGATGCCCACACGTGCCTTTTCAATGAATACAAACTTCCAATTTCAATGTCGTTGCTTGCTCACGCTGCCGCTGACGGTGGAAGGAGCTTCGCTGGAGGAAACTCTTGAGCAGTGGTTCTCGACCCGGGGTGCACGCCACCCCCTGGGGGTGCGAGATGCCCTTTCTGGGGGTGCGAGGCGTGGCCAGGTCTTTTTTAGAAGGTAAATTAATGGAACACGCAAATTAGGCACGGGTACGCAAGCACAACTCCTTTGTTCTCTTAGGTATTTTCGGTAAAGTCACGTAGGTAAAAAATTATAAAAATAAAATAATAATTTAATTGATTTAATTTCATTTATTAATGTTATTTTATTTTTATTATTTTTTAGTTTTTTTCAGTAAAGTCACGTAGGTAAAAAATAATAAAGATGAAATAATAATTTTATTGATTTAATTCACATTTATTATTATTATTATTTTACTTTTATTATTTTTTTACTACGTGACTTTACCGAAAAACCTAAGAGTATGAATCCTTGCAGTCACGAAAGCTTCAAATCTAGAATTAACTCCTTTGTTACCGATTGAGTACCAAAGTGGTGCAAGTCTGCAGTGAAGGTTAACAGCCACTGCTCTAGAGGATGCCCGTCTCGAGGGTTTTTTGGGATATTCTTCCACTCTGGCCAGAGACCTTGAGAGACGCGGGATTACCCATACTTCCCCCCCCCCCCCCCCACCACCAGCACCACACGTGACCTGGCCATCAACGAACCATCATTGTTGCAAGAACAACAATAAAAATGTCACACTGTGAACACCATCAGATTCAAAGAACAACTCTGACCATGTTTAACCTTCCTTTTCATGGGGTAACTCTGCACCCTGACCCCATCCACCCCATCCAATCTCTCGGGGCAGTAACTCCAACATTCCATTTAGTAAAACCCATTGCACCCCCCCCCCCACCCACCACACACACGCTGCGTGACTTCGCTGTATAAATATTAGAAACCTCACGCGCTGACAAATACTGCATCATAGGGCACGTAAAAGATGCAACGTTTGATTCGGACACGTTGTTTTGCCGTCGACTAACAAGTTTTACCCCGATGGTGCTGTCGGCGTCCTGCCATGAGATGCAGCGTCCATTCGGATCTCTCGGAAGCGGAATTCACAGAGCTGCCTCTGAGTTGACCTCTGGTTCGACGGTTCGGGGGCACCACCTGCTGTGCATGCGACGGTAAAGTTTGGTGCGTGACCTTCAGGCCGTGATTTCATCCTCGGAGAAAGAACTGTAGCCACATTCAACGCATCTACAGCTCAGAACCAGGTTTAAAGACCGGCCGCAGACTGGATTCTTTCATGCTCACGAGATGTCTTGAAGAGGTGGGAGTACGCAAACTTCACCTCGTCATACACTACCGACCGATCACCGTACACATATTTATACTGCTGGGTGGATAGAGGCGAGGGGGGATTTAGGATGTGCTGGGCTTTACCTAGTATAATAACACAAACGTTTAGTTTAATTTGTGTATATTTTTTTTATTGATTTGCACTCGTAGCGTGTTTTTGTATCGTTCGTTGTTGTGACGTTCTGACCCGCTCCCTGCTGGACATCTGTGATGAAGAGCTTCATAGCTCATCGGATTCCTCCAGTCTAAATAAATATTCGGATTTTGATTAAACTCGCACCATCGTGTCAACTGTCGGCAGATTGAATCTAACCGGCAACCTGGAGCGTGTCAGCCCAGTCCGCCGCTAACCATTGCACCGCGGCAGCTGCCCATGTTTGGCCGGTTATCCTGGATTTATTCTCAATAAATGGGTTTGTTTGGCTAACTTACAGAGAGTCACACGCGTGCCAGTAGGTTAAAACAAAAAAATACGCGCGCATGGTGAGCTGTCCACTCGGCGGTGCTGAGACGCCCACTCAAGGCGGGTCACGTGCTTGAGGGTGTCCGCTCTAATCTCGCGTGCGGCTGTTCGGACCTGAACCCAAGGGGGTGGTGGGGGGGAGGAGGACCCCAGTTGCGCGCGTGCCGACGCATACAAGAGCGTCGATTTCAGGACATCGCGCGGTGCACGCCTGTGTCTCTTTCGGCACTTTGTAAGACGGGGTTGGTAGATCACGCAGAGGATGTTTGTGTGCCTCTGTCGCCTCCACAACGTGTGATGTCGCCTGATGATGCTTGCTGTAATTACTGGCGAAACGTCGTACTCGTGTTGTGAATGGTGCGGGTTTACTCTCCACCGCACCGGGTGTGCTCAACTCGTAACGAATTGGCACGTTTTGTTTACGTGACAAACCTTTACTAATTGCCTGTGTCGGGTGGTGGCGGCTTTAACGACACACATTTATATTTACGGGGTCTAACACAAAAATAACCATTTATGGCATTCAATCCGTTGGGCTCTGAGGTTGCCAGAGGAGATAGTGCAGCAAGTGTGAATTTTGGAGCGATATTTGTATTATCGTTGCGAAATTCTGCCATGGTGTAGCGGTTAGCACGCTGGAGTTACAAACTGCAGGTTCGCCGGTTCGAATCGATCTGCGGGCGTGGCAGTTAAACCAACGGTGGTCGCTCCTACCTTTCCCAAGACATCTGGTCGGCGTGGGAAAAGTAGGCCGAACACCCCCTAAAGTGGAAAATCTCCCGAGCCCTCCCCGTAGCGGAGGCCCTGCTGCCAGCGGTGGCGTGAGCAGGTCTATTGCAGGGCTGCGCCTTCATCTTTTGCGGCTGGCGAGGAGAGATGTTGAGAAGGGAGCAATCCCCGCGTGGGCTTTTGAGAATGTTGATAACGCTGACCGATCCCCGTGCAAGGCCAGTGGGCTGGTACTCCGTGTTATTGCCCTTCGGAAATCCCAAGAGCTCTTCCCTTATGCCTTTTATTGTGCGAAATGAATGTAATGTTTGCGTTGCGGAAAGCAGCCTCCCAATGTTTGCTCCTTTTTGTTGTTGTTGTTGTGTTCCTTTGCAAATAGCCGTATATAAACTCACAACGAATGGATGGGGGGGGGGCATATTCCTCGCCGTGAAGTTGTTTTTCCCAATTTTTGGTTTGGTGCTTTACTTATTTCATTTTAGAGCCCTTTGTCAATCCACTGCAAGATGAAAGCCCCCTCCCCCCACCGCCCCCACATCACTGTGTCAATCATGAAGGATAGTTTGACCATACTTCACCAAACTGGTTACCCGCAGGTTGCTGAACGGGGTTCCCTCGGAAGGGTTCAGATGTCCCGCAGCACTCAAATTAGCCTCGGCCGGGAATTTAACTCGGGTACCAGGTTGAGAGCGCGGTGCACTTGACTGCTACACTCTATAATTAACATTGTTTATTCCAGTGAATGCCTGCGATTTTTTTTTCCGGGAAGCACATCAAGGTTTGATTATCTGCAGCGTGCTACCATATTAATAGCGCCAGGTACATGTGTTAATAACCATAGCTAATAGCAGTAGCCTTTCCTTAACGGAAGAGATGAATATCCTGCTGCATTCTGGGAAGTAATCATTCATTAGTTTGCTATTCTTATTCCCATTTACGTTCTCCGTAACAACGCTTCATGAATATCTTGTGTTATATATACTATACAGGATGTGGTTGTTGTCAGACTAGGACCCATGTCCTTGTCTATAAACAGTTCACGACCTACGTGTTAAACTGAGCATTGCTTCATGCAAGCTTGACTGCTGATGAGACAATGGATGTTGAAACCGTCCCAGATTTTTCTTGCTGCTTATAAAATGCACTCTCAGGACGGCTGTACGGCCGATGGGATGTGTTGTGTTTTGTGTGCATGTGGAGGGACAACTCTGGGTAGGAGACGTGATTTCTATTGCCCCCTGTTGAGTTGCGCTGCTTGGAAACAAGCATGTGGCGAGCGCACACTGAGTCAGATTGCTGGTGCACGCGCGAGATATTTTTTTCCCAACGGTGACTAATGGGAGTGGAGGGCTAAGCAAGGTTAAAGCTTGTGCCGAGGCATTGTAGAGTGAGCGTCCATTCAGTGGGATGATGACATCCTCCTGGGCTGAGAGAGAGAGTCCCAATTGTTTGGAAGTTCAGAGGGAGGCCTCACGTCCGAGTCTTGAGATGTCAGTGAAGTCTCGATCAGAGCTGCTGACACTGTCCGCCTCGCGCGATCCCTTGAAGGTGGTATGTTTATTTTATTTCGAGGACAAATTGTTACTTATTTTTAAATGCAACGTGGAGTACAACCAGCATGTATTACACTCGTATACTTAGTAATTTTATTGCAGTGACAATAAAAAAAAAAACAGGCTTAACTATAAATTTTGATTTAAAGCTTTCGTGACTGCAGGGATTCATCTTTTTGGTTCTTTTGGTAAAGTCACGTAGAAGGGAAGTAATAAAATAATAAAAATAAAACATAATAAAATTAATTTTATTATGTTTTATTTTTATTATTTTCACCAGCATTAATAAAATTAATTTTATTATGTTTTATTTTTATTATTTTATTACTTCCATTCTACGTGACTTTACCGAAAGAACCAAGAAGAGGCTTAACTATAATTAGCACTATTATGCCGTTATTGTCGCATTGTTATTGTTATGAATTGTCACATTTCAGGATCAGGAAAAGTGGACGTCGCTTGAACCCCCATCTCTTTATAAAGTGGCCTTCCCTCTTTATTTTGGTCGGTTGGCCCCCCTGGGTTCTGCTTTTTGTTTTCCTGCTTTTCATGCATTACGCATCGGCATCCTAGGATGGAAAGCGCAATTATACATGTGAATTATTATTTCATCCAGCAGTGGATAGAACATGGCTGATGATGATGATGATTAGAGGGGAGCTCCCCTAATCCGCTACAATCTTGCCCACGACTCATTTTCGTGGGAGCTGTATGGTCTGCAAATAGGTCCTCTCATCCGTTGTCCCATTCTTCCTATTTATGATTTATTTTGGCACGACCAGAGTGGAGTAAAGTCAAGGATGACCACACACACGTGTAATAGGATCTGCAATATTGGTCCCCTACATCACCACCAGAGATGAAAGAAGCTCTCCAGTAAGTATTTTTTTCCATATATGTAAAAAGGCTGAACGTGATATGTGCACGTCTGCGATTGTACATGTGTGTGCATGCGGGCAACAAGTGAGTGTGTATTTGTGGGTAAGTGGTGTTGGTCACCCACCCCCTCGGGTGCTGTGTTGGCCTTTATAGGTGCTCGCTAACAGCACTTGCCCCAACAGTGTGTTAAGGCTATACGGGTGATCTTTATCTTTGTGGGGTAGTGAGGTGGGGTGGGGGGTGTGAGAAGATGAAGATGCTGCGGCAGAGTGGTTGTCGCACAGTGACCTTGTTTCGATTCCCCGTCACGCATAACTACGCGAGCAATTGGGAGCTGAACCCTGTGTCCACACACGTGTGTGGTCCACACAATCGTGTGGTCAACACACGTGTTTGCACATTGAGAGAACAACCGCGCCCGCGTGCGTATCCCTGTGAATGTTCACACACGCATGACGGGAGGGAGGAGAGGAAATCTGAATTTGACCCCCATGTCCCCTTGCCATTATTGCAAAAAGTGCGCTGTTCAGAACCTCATTTAGCCAGCGTGAGTTGCCGAATGAGAAACAGAAATGGGGGGTGCGGGGGGCTCCCAGGGTTTTCCTGTAATCATTTCGCCTTTCGCCTCCCTTCACGACACTTTCCGCACATCTTGCAGGTGCGGCGGATCAGCGGCGGTCGCAGCGAGCGCATTGAGGCTCCTTTGAACGCAAGCCGAATGCCATTACACGCATCGTGCCAAAGTCTCGTACGAAGATATTTCTTGCTCTTACGAAGCTATTTTCGTGCTCGGCGACAGATCTCTTGCCCAAAGCTTCACATCCGTTCCCATCTCCAATTGTCAGGCATGCCCAAGTCCAACAACTGAAACCTCTCGCACGAATCTGAAAATGCAATTCTTGCTCCGCTGTGCATTATGCCACAAGCAAGAAACATGTTTTTGTTGTTGTCAATGCTCCCATCGTCCACATCGCCCCAGTTTGTAGAATAATACCTGTTTTTATTTTTTTGGAAACGTAGCCTTCGTAACTGACGTGCGAAGCTTTGTTGTTGTTATGTTGCTTCGTGGATTGAGTTGTTGATTGGCAAATTACATTTAAATGTACCCCGAGTTTGCGTAGCGGAATGTGTGCGGCGTGAAGAGAGAGAGAAAGAGCGCGGGGTTTTTTTGTTTTGTTTTCGGCGTTCAACGCATTGATTTTTTTAAACATTCCTTCTGCCCTTCCGCTCGAGTTTCTCCTTTGAGAGAGAAAGGGTGTCTCCATCGTCTTCTTAACTGGCTGAAGGACAACATTTGCGCTCGTGTTTAATTTCTACAATTGCCCTTTGCGTTCTACGCTTGAGTCAAAACCATCGACCGAATTGTGATTCAACGAAACGAGCAACATCGGCGCATGTGCTTCAATGCAATGGTCTGAGTAATCGGAGTGCACTTTACCCGCTGATAACCAGGATTATCAAGCCCGCTCGCAGGCATAGGTCCTGAACCACCCTTGTGTCGCACAGGGACAGCTGCCAATGCGGGGAGGGGTGCCCCTTTCAAACAACTGCACATCTGTGAAAAGGGATATTTTACGGTGTAAAATGCATTCCTCTGATTCTGAAACGCGTTGAGATGACGTGCAGTGCAAGTTGCTCGTCGCGTGTAAAGCACTCTGAGAGAACCGGCCACAAAGGGTGCTATATCATTGTTTTTGTGTAGTATTATTCATTCTTTCCAGAGCTTAATTTCTTACTGGAAACCTTCAATAGAGATTGCGAGCCTGGCTTGCAGTCGGGATTGCCGGCGAAGCAATGCTGCCACCAAAATACAACGTACTCTTATCCATAATAATCCGATCTTATTGTACCTGTAGATTCCTACAATCCTGGATTAGGACACAAATAAGGAAAAGGTGGATGTGGCGTTCCCAAATAATTCCAGCAACGGTGTTCCAGACTGTTCCGTCCGATTATCAAGCACCGGTTATTGCTGTAGAGTTGTCGCGTTTCTACCCCTGGCTCAGGGTAACGAGCATTGTCAAAACAATGTTTGAGTATCAATTTGACTTTTATACATATACATATATAAAGCATGCATGAGGTTTCTTTTCTGCAAAAAATAATGAAAAGTGCCAATATTACGGGTGTTAAGATGTCCGAAGACCAATTAAACACCTTTTGCAAGGCATAAACTCATCATTCACTTGTGGTACAACATGCAAACAAATATGCTTTGATGCTGTATGCATTGTCCTTGAAACTGATGGGCCTACACCAGCATACTCTTAGTTCTTTCGGTAAAGTCACCATATAGGTAAAAAATGAAATTAAAATTAATAAAAATAAAACAATAAAAATCACGACGTTTCGGAGGCAACACAAGTCTCCGTCATCAGGTGGGACCGTCACAGCCAGATTTGCTGCATCAAGTGAGGGAGGGATTCAAGATGTAAGCTCTTAAGTACCAGTTAAGTGGTACTCACTTGATGCAGCAAATTTACCTACGTGACTTTACCGAAAGAACTAAGAGTATGAATCCTTGCAGTCACGAAAGCTTCAAATCTAGAACTACCACAACATCCTGATATGGCTTTGCCTCACCGGTGCTAAAGAGCAAGGGATGCCAAAAGGTGAACAGCACAGGAACGATGCATACATAAAAATCATTCTAGCTCTGGTTAAGGGTCTTTAATCCCTTTCTTGTCTATATTAACCCTTTTCCGCTCCGAGACATCTGCAAGTTGCAGGGCGGGCGTCCCGTTCACGGCTGAATCTCGGAACGCACGAGCGGCTCAGCGTCAATTGTATTCAGAGAGGCGCAGCACCGTGGCTTCTAAAGACATTGCACTCACCGCACAGAAGTGTAGCGACACGACCGCGCTCTATGATAGCTGGCGCCATAAGCTGTGCCACACGCCCTCCCCCGCGTGGCCTTGTTGGGAGCCTTGGTAACGTCTTCTAACCTGATGATCTACCGAATGGGAAAGGGTTAAGATAATTTAAAAATATATATTAAATATATGGCAATGATACAGAGGAGCGGACATCGTCCACTCGGGAGATGGAGCAGTTCGTGCGCAGGAGCTGGTGGCATTGTTACACTGCATGGATAACGAGATGTGACAGCGGCTTGGGGTGGTGGGGGAGGGGAGGCCTTCCTCCAACAGTGGATTGACCACGGCTAATTGTGATGACGCTCTGAAGTGGCACACGGTATGCGCAATAAGGTTGTGAATTAAACGAATGCTTCGTACGGTAATTAGCGAAGGTTTAGATAATGTAGGGTGCGTGACCTTGTGGTCTCCATCTGTCCAGTATTGGCGATCGCAGATACGATCTTTGACCCAGACAATTGGCTCGTTGTGCGTTCGCCTTGTTTTGTTCTTCTAACGTGCGACAAATAATTCCGTAATGGGTCCTTTGCAACAACAAAAAAATCTATCCAAAACAGTCTCTCGAATGCGTTGGCTCGAAGGCTCGTGACGGAACGTGTCTGCGTCTGATCACGGAGCCATTTCCGCCGAGATTCCCAACCCAAGTCCCGGACTCCGTGCGAGATTAAGCTTGATAAGTTCTCTCTGTGCAGCGAGTTTGAGTGCTTTTTGTCAAGGTGGCGGATTGACGGCCGCACAACTTTTGATTGTTGTCGAAGACCTCGCGATGCCGTGATTGATTTGGAAGAAGTCTGGCTTTCGGAAGTCTTATCTGGTAGACAGGCACGGAGTCAATGCGGCACAGTACTTACTGGAACTTTGTGTAGCGTCTAAATGCATCTCAAGGCCCTGTACAGAATACGGGGGTGCATGCTGGCGAAATTCTTACAAGGAGGTTATATACCCAGGAAACATGCTGCAAAACAACGTTGGCCCAACGTTTGCACGCTTATTGGGCATGAAACGGATGCTTTTTTGCGATCTCCATTGATCTCGTGCTGACGGTAAAAACAAAAACTCACATTTGTATGAAATTAGCCTTCCACATTCAAACGAGGCAAAACAAAAATCCCGCGTCGTATCCTCCACTCGGTCAAAATTGTTCGCACGCACAACCAGGTAGACCAGGTTCAAGTTCAAGTGCATTGATTAGGTATAGCCCTGTGAGCCATGCGGCTCTTAAGTCGGGTGCAACCGCAACAAACAAAATATGAACACAGAACATCTTAAAGCGACGACGCGCAACAGAAACATCCTGGAATAAACCAGCAAATATATATTTTTAAACTTATTAAAACGCTGTGTGCCAAAAATCCCAATGTGGTGCAAGTCAACAATAACAACCATGATACAATTTAGATTAACCATGTTTTCGAATCACCAACATAAAGCTTAAAAAACAATGTAACAACAGTAATTATAGGAACTGTGATTCAAAATTTTACAATAAACGACATACACCGCTGCTCCCCTACATCGATTGGTTATCTTCATTGTCATCCCCGTTTGTCCACAGGACGAACACTTTTCACTTGCCACGAACTTGTACTCGATGTATCGATCCCGGTGGGATGATGGGTTTGAATCGAATACCGTCCGGGATTTTCGACTCGGGCACCTTCGAATGGCAAGGCAAACACTGACTTGCACAGTCGCCTCTTAGAGAGACAGGAGAGAGAGAGAGGGGGAGAGCCTCCCTGCATTGACCAAAAATGATGAACTGCTCTGAATCCTTTTTGTTTTCGCAGTTTTCCCCCAAAGCACATGGCCTGCTATTGAACGCGATGTCCCCCCCCCCTCCCCCCGCTCCACTCGGCACATTGATCCGTCAATTACCGCGGAGTTCGGATGTTAATTTGTGTCCCACTCTGCCCCCCCCCCCCCCACACCCCACACAGTCCCTGCTCTCGACAATTTCTCTCCCTGGGATGATTTTTTTTTTTCCAAGGGAATTGCGACTTAAGTTAAATCGCTTTTGCAGACTGCACTTTGAAGAAGACCTTGTAATTTACAACGAGAAGGGGGGTTGAGTGCTCTTGCGAAGCTGGACTTGACCGTGAAAAGTAACAAAAACAAAAACCAAAAAACTTTTTTTTTTCAAACTAAAACTTTTTATCTAAAAACTCGCTTCATTCTACCAGCTAAGGCTCACTGACCTACATAGCTCTTTTTCAAAAGCGACCTGGCCACAAATGGTAGCTCAACGAAGTGGCTTATCACGTGTCAATGTACGGCAGCCCAACACTCACGTCTTGTTAAAGCCACATTCCACTGTGGCTAAACAAGACAACACTATGTAACACGATGTTTGTCCCTGTGTAGTAAGTGTTAATTTTTTAATTGCGTATGCTTAAAAAATATAGAAAATGGCAATTATTTTTCGATTTAAAGCTTTCGTGATTGCAGGGATTCATCTTCTTGGTTCTTTCGGTAAAGTCACGTAGAATGGAAATAATAAAATAATAAAAATAAAACATAATAAAATAGTTGTCACGACGTTTCGGCCACAACGCAAGCAGCCGTCCTCAGGTGGAGAACAGGTCTGTCGAGAAACCTGTTTTCTGCTTGCGTTGTGGCCCAAACGTCGTGAGAATAATTTTATTATGTTTTATTTTTATTATTTTATTATTTCCATTCTACGTGACTTTACCGAAAGAACCAATAAAATGCCTATTATTCCTCACGAACTTTGCTTCCGTGATGTAACCATTCTACGAAGAAACGTGGGTGCTTGGGCAGGATGCATGGCTGTAAGAGACGATGGCTGATGGTCAATAATTTTGACGGAGTAGCCACCAACGCTTAGCCTGGAGGTGGTGGCTTCGCCCGTGGCCTGTCATCCAGCGCTGTGGTGGCAGCCAAGGTTGGTGGATCAACGCACAAACGACGACAAGTCGCGAGGCTTCCTTCCCCGTGGGCATCGGCGACGAGGTGCCAAACCCTGGCTCTGCCGGCGGAATGCAGTGCAGAAAAGTGTGGACGGATATCATCTGTCCCTGCCGTGCGGGGATAGAGTGTTGCCCCCTCGCATGCGTGGGTTGTCTCCGGGTGCTCCGGTTTCCTCCCACGCGTATAATAAGCACGCGCTGATTGGCTGAAAGCATCTTAATATAGAGAGAACTGCAGAGCAGTTGTTGGGGCTGGCTCACCGTCCTGGCAGCCTTCCAGCACATGGCTGTGGCTCCATAGGGATTGTGAGTTGCAATTTGCATGAACGGCTCTGTATAACACTAATTATGTGGGGTTTTTTTTAGTTTTCGAGAGGTGTTGGCTGCTCGGAGAGGCCTTCATCCAACAGCGGATCGTGACAGGGCCGTGAGTGAGTGTGATTTTTTTTTCTCCCAACGTGCGAACGAGACTGCGCGTTTCTTCAAACACTGTGGCTGCGTGCAGAGCGAGCCGCGTTAGTTTTTTCACTTTCCGCGTGCAGAGAGCTGGAGGGGTCGTTCAAGTGCATCAGCTCCATTTGGTTCGATTCTTGACGAAAGCCGACGGGAGACGGGAGGGCACGAATCTGAGTAGCAGGCAGGCTGGTAGGCACAGGCAGGCACAGGCAGGTACAGGCAGGTACAGGCAGGCAGGTATAGGCAGGCAGGCACAGGCAGGCAGGTACAGGCAGGTACAGGCAGGTACAGGCAGGCACAGGCAGGCACAGGCAGGCACAGGCAGGCAGGTACAGGCAGGCAGGTACAGGCAGGCAGGTACAGGCAGATACAGGCAGGCAGACACAGACAGGCAGGCACAGGCGGGCACAGGCATGCACAGACAGGCAGGTACAGGCAGGTACAGGCAGGCAGACACAGACAGGCAGGCACAGGCGGGCACAGGCACGCACAGACAGGCACGGGCAGACAGGCACAGGCAGGTACAGGCAGGTACAGGCACAGGCAGGCACAGGCAGGTACAGGCAGGTACAGGCACAGGCAGACAGGCAGGCACAGGCAGGCACAGGCAGACAGGCACAGGCAGGCACAGACAGGCACAGACAGGCACAGGCAGGCAGACACAGACAGACAGGCACAGGCAGGCACAGGCAGGCACAGGCAGGCAGGCACAGGCAGGCACAGGCAGGCAGGTAAAGGCAAGCAGGCACAGACAGGCACATGCAGGCAGACACAGGCAGGCAGGCACAGGCAGGCAGGTAGGCACAGACAGACAGGGTGTCTTCCGATCCGATCTCCCGGTGGTGGCAGTACGATGAGGTGCGTTCACCTGCTCAGAGGAGTGAACGTCAATTTCATTTCAAATATATCTACGCTGGATAGATCCGTGGAGATGTTCCGTGCTGTTTATAGTGATGGGCCTTTGCTCAGCTGGAAATTAGGGGGCGGGGTGGGGGGCGATTAGGGTGGAGGGGCTGGTTTGGCACTTGTATTTGCGAACGATTTTGTCCCAACTGTGCTATTGGCATCTTGGCACCGAAAATAAGAATTTTTATCTATACCAACCCCCCCCCAACCCCCCCCCCCCCCCCCCCACAACCGACCCAGACATGTAGTCCCAGGTCTGTTCCCGATTGATATCCGTGAAGGGCCCGCCTTGCACAATCGTAAGTCCGCACACTGTTTTTAGCTTAAGAAGCGAAAGCCATTCGCTCCACACCGACGCGAAAACCGCGTTGACAGTGGCGCGCAGAGGCACGAACAACAACAACTCAACGCATTTGTCAATAACACCTCGGCCCTAAAGAGTTGAACGGATTTCGCGTAGGAGACATTTTCAGCAATGGCACTTCATGTTTCTCTGCTACGACTGAGGACCATTGCCTGAATTGTTGACCATGTATGCACATACATGTTCAACATGCTCGGCATGTATGTACAACATGTATGTATGAACAACATGGATGCACGTGTATGTACATACATGTTGAACGTGCACGTACATACGCACACGTTTATTTGCGTGCCGTTTGCGGGCAGCGTTTTCGATGTATGCGTTCAGCTACGAAGAACAGCGCCATTACCTGAAACGCTGCGTATTTTACCTTCGTGTCTCTTTCCCCTTGTGAGGGCAGCGCCGTTTGACGAATGTGCGTTCTTATCCACCCTACGCTTGTTTTGCCATGAGTTGCACTTCAGCGTTTTGGGGCTTCGCATGAAAAGGCACGAAAGCCAATTTTGGATCGACGGTGGTGAGCGCAGATTTTTGTTTTATTTTATTTACCCAAAAACATCGCTGGCTAAACGAACGTACGACGGCACGCCTGAGCATCAGGGTTCCACACCACCATCACCCCCACCGCGCCTCCCGGGACGATCATGCACGGCATTGAAACGTTTTCCACGGATTGACGACCGCGGGGTCAATCTCACAATTTGCGCACGCTGTGACCTGCACTTACAACTGATGGCACATGCGCGCGCGCGAGAGAAAGAGAGAGAGTTGTAAGCGCGTGCCCTTGGGACCTTCCGGCGTCCACTTTCAACACCGGCTGCACTCCGGCAATGCGGTACGGAACAGTCGAAAACACCGGTCCGGAAATTATTTCGATGCGCCGCAACCACCTCGCATTATTTTGTCCTCAAATTTAAGTTTCATTCTATATTTGAAGCTTTCGTGACTGCAAGGATTCATACTCTTAGTTTTTTTCGGTAAAGTCACGTAGGTAAAAATTTAATTAATAAAAATAAAATAATAAAAATCACGACGTTTCGGAGGCAACACAAGCTGTATCAAGTGAGACCAACTCACTTGATACAGCAAATCTGGCTGTGACGGTCCCACCTGATGACGGAGACTTGTGTTGCCTCCGAAACGTCGTGATTTTTATTATTTTCTTTGTATTAATTTCAATTAAAAAAAATTACCTACGTGACTTTACCGAAAAAACTAAGAGTATTTAAGTTTCATTTCATCAACTTATTTATAGGATTATAGGATTATCATGCCTAGGAGCGCCGTATAAAGTATTATCGTGGTAGTACGTTACACAAATAATAATTCCTACTCCAAGCCAGCCTAGCGACGTTCCGGAAAATATCGAGTGCGAAATTATAGTTCCGATTGTGTAGGGTAGATCTCTGAGGGATGTCCAGCGGAGACCTGGGAGGTCAATCCAAAGTTGCAGAGGCGACGGGGTTGGAGGTGGGTGGGGTGGGTGGGTGACCCATATCAGAAAATCCAGATACGTCTGGACACGCAGATTGTACGGGCGGCAGTGGCGTGTACGCGCAATTCAAGCTCAACAAACTCGAGAGGGAAATGTTTCTGGTGTAATAAAAAAAATACGCCGCCAATCTCGAGTGCATTCCATCATCTCTGAGTTATTCCGAGCACTGCACCCCGCCGTGCCCCTTTGCAAGGTCTCCCCGGCTTTTGTCCTTTTTCATTGTCGGCGGCTGCCTTGCGATCCATATGTCACAGCTGGCGGTGGGCATTGACTGAAGGTTTCTGACTTGTGCACACAACATCGCTTACTGTCCAGGGATAGATGCATTTGCTTGCAAAGGTTGCTTGCTCATGCCACCGCTGACAGAAAGGCCTCCGTGAGCGGAAGCCCCTAGAGTGTCCCTCTAGAGCAATTTGCCTTCTTCTTCCATGCTGGCCCAGACGTATTAAAATAGGTACAGGAGGATGTGGAGCTGAGTGGACTTGCCGATGACTGGTACCAGCGGTGTCAAGATCGGCCTCTGTGGAGGAGGCTCGTGAAGGACGCTGCTACTGGGCAGTTGGAGGCAGTCGCCCTCCAACAACAACGGAGGGCAGAGGAGCGACGCTCACAACAATGAGCGGGGCGCCGGGTGGCTAAAACACAGCAAGTTGGCACAGGTGGTGCATCGGCCAGTCATCTCAGTCAGTCGACCCATGGCACCTGCTGGGTCTGTCCGTGACCTCCTGCTGGGTCTGTCCGTCACCTCCTGCCAGCGGGCGTTCGACACTTCACGTGGCCTTAACGTGCACGTAGCCTGGCAGAAGCGCCGTGGTGACGTCGCCGCCACAGAATTGGCGAATGCCGAATCGGAGGAGTGGGGGTATAGGCCGGGGTTTTATTGCCACAAAGGGTAAACACCTATTCTCACGTTTTGATACTGGTGTAGAGGAGTAGTGGGATGACGTCATGTCATCTGTAGAGTGGGATGACGTCATGTCATCGAGGCGGCGGTGTACTTAAAGGGGGACCCCGGTACGAGGGCGGGGTCGCCGTGGGGAGAGTGAGAGAGAGCGGAACGAGAGCCTGCGTGGAAGACATCCCAGCCGCCGCCGAAGAAGAAGAAGGGCTAGAGATGTAGAGGTCTCGCCTCGTCGCCGGGCGGTGATGGGTGAGCCCCCCCCCCCCCCCCCCCCCCCGGGGCAGACGAGGTGATGCACATAGGGGAAGCCGTACCGGGGCGTAGATCGCTTAGGGATGTCTGCGTAAAGGACAGAGTTCTGACGTGCGCCATGACGGGTGTAAGCGTCGAGTGTAAACAGAGTGTGAGAGTGTGTAAGGTTTACTAATAGGGTTTTTCCCCTTTTTTCTGGCAACAAAACTGACACCTTTTACAAGGAATCATGTTTACATTAACCACAATACTTGCAGTCAAATGCAAACAAAAAACAATACTCTGATAATTTATGCATTGTCTTTGAAACTGATTGGTCCACACCAGAGACAGCTTTCTTTGGAGCCTCGTCTCATATGGTGTTCGACCAAATGACGCAAAAAGGCGCACAGTTCAAAGACAACGCACTACCAGAGTAATGAGAGCTCGGGGTGAGCAGCTACATCATGGGACCTCCTTTGCCAGTACCAAAATATACTAATAGGGTTTTTCCCATTTTTTCTGCCAACAAAACTGACACCTTTTGCAAGGAATCATGCTTACATTAACCACAATACTTGCAGTCAAGTGTGTAAGGTTGTGAATCAACTGCAAGCATCCCTATGTAAGAATCCTTGTCTCCGTCTGGCTCTACAAGTCTCCTGGGTGTCAAGAGTTACTACACTATACTGGCAAGAGAGGTCCCATGATGTAGCTGCTCACCCCGAGCTCTCAATGTCCTGATGATAGTGGCATTGTCTTTGTGCTGTCCGCCGTTTGGCGTCCTCTGGTCTAACACTGTCTGAGACTAGGCTCTAAAGAAAGCTGTCTCTGGTGTGAACCAATAAGTTTCAAAGACAATTCACCTACTACTAGAGCATGTTTCCTGTTTACATGTTCACCACAAGTATATGTGGTTAATGCGGACATGATTCCTTGCGAAATGTTTCAGTTTGGTGTTTTTACATCTTAGCACAACTGTTTCATTGCCAGAAATGGAAAAACCTATTCTCATATTCTTATAGGCCTCGGTATTGAAGTAAAACTTGCGCCACCCTTTCAGCTGCCACGTTGCTAGATCGAATGGCACCGGCGGCGTCCTGAACCACTGCACCACCACGGTAGGGTCCCACGCATTTTCTAGACACGCCTACAAATAAAAATTCAAGAAAGGGAGGAAAAAATGCTGAATTATTTCAATTGCATACCACTCAACGGCGCTCGTGTCTATTTGACGTCCACGTTCCTTTGGCAGGGGCCAGTCGTGTCGTAGAACACCCGCCTGTTGACTTCTCACCAATCATATTCTCGATTCTTTCGGTAAAGTCACGTAGAAGGGAAATAATAAAATAATAAAAATATTAAATAGTAAAAAAGTAATACAAATTCTCACGACGTTTCGACTGCAATACAAGAAATCATCATCAGGTGTCAAATCCACAGCTGTGGATTTATTATTATTTTATTATTTCCCTTCTACGTGACTTTACCAAAAGAACCAAGAATATGAATCCCTGCAGTCACGAAAGCTTTAAATCGAAATTTCTCACCAACCGTTGCAGTGGTGTGAGTGCTCCCACGTTTTCAGTGGGTTTTCTCCAGGTACTCGAGTTCCTTCCACACACACACACGCACGCACACACGAAACAAACTGTGAAAAGGGAATGTATTAAAATAATCACGAAGCCTGTAATGTTTTCAAATGTATATTGACCCTCGGTAAAAAAAATGTGTGGGGACACAATTAACATTATGACAATGAATAAGACCTGACACACGTGTAATAAGTACATTTGTGATTGCTGATAATTACGTCGAAATTTATAATAATGTATTCAATTTATTGACATTCATGCAAGCGCATCACACAATGCAGGACAATCTGCACGGAGGCGCATTAATTAAAATGTTTTCGGCAATGTATTACAACTTGAAATTCGCTCATTGATTCCTCCCCCCACGTTGTTGACTCCGTCTGACAGCCTGAGTGTGTCGTCTCATTATTACCGTGTCAGCCACCACATTCCAGGTCACGAAAACTCACTCAGCCACTAACTCACTCATCCACCCACACACCCACCCACTCACCACACTCCAGGTCACAACAACTCAATCAGCCATTAACTCACTCATCCACCCACCCACTCACCACACTAGATTACACCAACTCACTCAGCCCCTAACTCACTCATCCACCCACACACCCACACACCCACTCACCACACTCCAGGTTACATCAACTCACTCAGCCACTAACTCACTCATCCACCCACACATCCACCCACTCACCACACTCCAGGTTACAACAACTCACTCAGCCATTAACTCACTCATCCACCCACCCACTCACCACACTCCAGGTTACACCAACTCACTCAGCCCCTAACTCACTCATCCACCCACACACCCACCCACCCACTCACCACACTCTAGGTCACACCAACTCACTCAGCCTCTAATTCACTCATCCACCCACACCCCCACCCACTCACCACACTGCAGGTCACACCACCTCACTCAGACACTTATTCACTCATCCACCCACGCGCCCACTCACCACACTGCCGGTCACAATAACTCACTCACCCACTCACCATCTCCGCACCTCCGACTGTCATGGTCGGCTACGTGCGGTGCAAAAGAAGTCCAGCATATGTACATACACACTCAGCAACCACCACACTCCAGGTCACAACATTTCTCTTCATGCTTCTTCTCTCGTCACTATTCAACTGTGGGATTCTCTCCCACCATCGTTTCTTTTCCCTCGAGTTGTCATATCCACGCTCGTTTAAAGACACGTGTCGACTTTTTTCTCCGTCGCCAATTTAAGAGTGCTGTTCGTTGCTGGCCGATTGGCACTTGGGGCCCTTGCGCTCAGCAAACCCGTGGTAAACAAAACAAACGAACGAGAAAAAAAAACATTGCGGACAAAATCAGGCCACTTCGTAAAATACAAACGCCCATCGCGCAGCATCTGGGGCTTTCATTCGCCGCATTGGGCATCGGCGTGAACCAGTGACCGACCGCCTGAACTCCACGGGCGAACAGGCGCACCGCTAGACCACTCCGGCCGTTGAATGAATACGTGAAAGGATCTCTGTCGCGTGGGCTGAGCGCGTGTGATGGGTTCCCAGGGTTAACACTTGCCATATGAGCAGCAGAGGTCGCAACCGGGTACCCGATACCCGTACCCTACCCGTACGGGTACCCGTTTGCGACCCTGGTGCGGCCGGGTACGGGTACGGGTAGGCCGTGAGTCACCGGTGAGTAACCGTTTGTCACTCATTTCGGGTAGGGTACGGGTAGCGTACGGGTACCCGGCCGGGTACGGGTACCCGTTTGCGACCCTGGTGCGGCCGGGTACGAGTACGGGTAAGGAATCAAAACCCGTTTGCGACCTCTGATGAGCAGCGAGGAAAACCTCACTCCCCTTAGGGGTGGTTCTGTGCAGTGAGCGTGGGAGCTGTCCGCACACGGTGGTGCTGAAACGGCCAAGTCCGTTGCAATGACTGCATGTGTGTTGTACGGCTTTTGTCTTGCTATGTTTGGCTCGCGTAAGTGTTTGATGGGGCGTAAATCTTGACAGTGTTTATTTCTCTGTCCCAGGTGTAAGTTGTTTGTGTGTGTGGTGTGTTTGTGTGTGTGTTTGTGTAGCGGTGGCCTGGTGCTTGTGCATGTGTAGCACAAAAGTGGTTGATCTGGATATTGTGTAAAAATGTACAGTGTTTATTTCTCTGTCCAGGTGTAAGAGTGTTTATGTGTGAGTGGTGTGTGTGTGTGTATGTTTGTGTCCTTGTATGTGTGGTGTCTTTCTGTGTGTATGCATGTGTATTGGTGTGTCCAGATGGCATAGTGGATAAGGCCCTCCGCTCCGAAACTCACGCTCCGAGTTTAATTCCGAGCTGTGGCTACCACCAGTTTCTGATTATCTGAACGAGTCCTTGGCAATCCCTGGGTCAACCCATCCATAGTTGTGCTGTATGAACATCAGCACCGGAGAGACAAAGGTGGCCCGGCATGGTGTAGGCCACTCCACCCCCTCGTGTACCGTGCAGGCCTTCGGAGACGCTTGCTAACTGCCCCGACAGCCTGCGTAAAGAATTGGCACTTGCCTCCTTGGGCTGGGAGATCCGCATGGCTCTGAAAACAGCTCCGCTAATAGGCACACCATGGCTAAAACACTCATGGAAATTTTAACGAATGGTTTCTCCCAACTTGCGTACCCACACACGTATGTTTGTGCTAATTGGAGGTTCGGGGGAAGGACAACAAACTAAACACAATGATTTGTGTGGTGACTCAGCTTTAAATGAGTACCTGGTGTAATGTGTAAACATCGCCACTAGGGACGCAGATGTGGCCGGGCGTGGAGCTGGCCACCCACCCCCTCGTGAGCCGTGCCGGCCTTTATAGGTGCTCCTCGTTAACAGCACTTGCCCCAACAGTCTGTGTAGACTATACGGGGGGTTTGTTTATTTTTGCGTAAGTCTGTATCTATTATTGAACCAGGAGTTGATATAAACCCATTGAGACGCAAGAAACAACGTTGCCTCTTGTACAAGGGCGACCTGGGTTATATCAATAGCCAAGTGTGCTTGTGTTTGTGAGATCAACTCCACGGGGTATTTAAATGTCACGGTGTGTGCTAATTCCCGCCCGTTCTAACGTAGCGGAGGGTGAGCCAAGCCTGTATCTCCCCGGCTAAATTAATCATACACAAATAGGGTATTAACCCCTGGGTGAATTATGTTAACCCCAAATGTTGGGCTCGGCATTCTTACGAACAGGATTAATGTTGGTGGGATGATCTATACGGCACAAATGTGGTGAAGAAGACGAAGAAACAGATGACGGTCTATGGGGGAAACTCACGAGGAGGGATGGGGGGGGGGGATTTACGAGCAAGCTCGGAGCCGCAGGATATAATACATCAGCTCATCGTAGGTGACAGTGCCGTTCCGTGAAACACAAGCCCGTCCGTGTACACACAGACAGACTCTCGCTCGTACAGTTGTCGCGTGCTCCCTGCGGCTGTTTAGAAACCCCCATCAACCGGGGGGGGGGGAGGGGGGAAGAAGTGTGTCGGTGGGTGAGGCCATGAATTTGTGACAAACCCTGTCTAGGCCGAGGGTTGCTTGCTGCCGTGGTGCAACGGTTTGGCACCGCTGGACTCCGCAGGTCCAGCGGGCACCACCAGATTCGTTTGATCACCCGGCGCGGCAGTTGAAGCAATGGGACAAGTTTTAGAAATTCCACTCCCCTACACAAACGCCACCTATGCCCACCCAGCAGTCTAAATGGGTCGCACTTCAGGTAGTAAATCAGCAAGCTCCGTGTGGTGGTGTGTGGTGTGGGGCGGGTAAAATGTGGGGACTCCAACCTCTTCGAGGACGTCTGGCCAGCCATGGGCGTGTCGGGCGAAATAGAGCCAGGCTACAGTAGAGGCCCTTTGCACCAGCAGGGGCATTGGCAAGCAATTACAGGGCTTAACCTTTATCCCATGTTTTTTTTTTCTACCATTGGCTGTTTATTCTGCATATAAAAAGCTGAGCGCAATTTCCAGGCCTCTGTGGGGAAATGTGCCAATAATTAGAAGCCCGGTCGAGCATCCACCGTTACAAAGTCGGGATGTTAACTCCCTCGCCTGGCATGGTGTGTGGGGGGGGGGGTGTTTTATCCTGGTTTCCCACTCTCCCATCCACATGAAGCCAAACGCTCATTCGTGGAACTGGCTAAACAAATCAAAATGAGAACCTTAGTAAAGTCATGAGACGCAGTGAGGCTTTTCTAGGTAAAGGGCATTATTGTTGTTATTGTTAATGGCAAGTGGCTGTCCAGATTTGAACCCAGGAGGACGTAAGCAGTGATGGCAGCGCTGGCTCTGTACTTTGGGAATGCAATTGGAAGTATTATTTTTATGATAATTCTAACAAGAATGCAGAGGGATGCTGCTGTGGTGTCGTGATCACGCTAGATCTCATGCTTCGTCTTAGGAGGTACTTACGTTGCGATGTTTGGCCAATTCCGTGAATGTTTGGCCTCACATGGGAGGAAACTGGAGTAGCCAGAGAAACCCTTATGCCAAGTAATGAAACACCAGCAAAAGAGTTAAGGGAATCAGTAAGATTCTCCATTGCGTGTTATTTTTGTTATTTCTTTGAACCGATCTGCGTGACTTTACCGAAAGACCCAACAAATATCCGTGTATAAATATGTAAAAATAAATTATTACTATTTTTCTGTGTTGGTCGACTGGCATGTAGCCAGCACTGTATGGATGATGGAACACATTCTCGTGTTGCGTGAGAGGTTCACCGAGTTCAACCCAATGTTTCTGCCGTGTCACCATCCGATGCCGTTCACCGACATGCCGACGCGATGCGACGCTGCTCCGCCGTCCGTTTCAGACGGAACTTTGTCGTCGTCGTAATTTACGATGGAGTTAAAAAAAATGTTTTTTGTTGACGGAAACTTCTGTGCCGTTCAGACACCAGCAGATGGGTCGCGACGCTCCTACGGGGTGGTTCGCTCGCTGCTGTGGTGCAAGCGAAGGTTGTGTGTGTAGGGAGGAAGGAGGTATTTGTACCCGTGGTTAAACCATGAGCCTGCGTGCTTATTTAAATTCTAGATTTGAAGCTGTCTCACATGGTGTTGGACCAGATGACGCCAAAAGGCTCTAAGGAAAGCTGTCTCGGGTGTGGACCAATCAACATCAATGACAGTGCATACATTATCAGAGTTATGTTTTTGTTTGCATTATGACTGCAGGTTTTGTGGTCTATGCAAACATGACTCCTTGTAAAAAAAGGTGTCAGTTTTGTTGCCAGATAAAAGGGTAAAAAACCAACTATCATATTTTTTACTGGCAAATGAGGTTCCAATGGTGTAAAGAGACGCATTTATTTTTTGTGCCCACGTTGAAATGGCTCGTAGAAGCGTGCGAGCGTGTGAGCGGCGTGCTCGCCAACGCAACCAGCCTGGCCTCATCCGATCACCTCCCTCTCCCTGGGGATGTCCTCAACGATCCAACCGTGCTGGCTTTGGGGAGATGAATTTCAGATGGGAGGACATCGGTCCCCCCGGCGAGGCTGGAGATAAGTCCGGTTGTTCCAGGACACGGACAAATCCTCACGGATACGGGAAATCGTGCGACGCAAAAGAGGCTTTTGGGGGCGAAAATGAACCCAGGACATCCTCAACTCGGCCTTAAAAGAGCATTCGTGATCCAAAAGCCAAACCCAAGCAAATGCGGACATGCCTTATGTTTAGTTTTGATTTTGTTTTACCAAGAATATTCCACTTGCAATATACAATGGGTCAAGGCAATTTTTAGTTTGTTTTGTTTTTCACACAAGGAGATACAAAAGACAAAGATCCAGCGCATAGCCGCGACACACCGTTGGGGAAAGTGCTTTAAGCGAACACCTATGAAGGCCGGAACGGCACCTATGAAGGCCGGAACCCACTCACTCACCCACATACTCACCCACTCACTCACTCACTCACCCACTCACTCTCTCATCGACACACTTACAAAGATAAAAAGATCCCCCGTATAGCCTTAACAGACTATAGGTGCAAGTGCTGTTAGCGAGCATCTATAAAGGCCGGCACGGCACACGAGGGGGTGGGTGGCCAACACCACGCCCGGCCGCCTTTGTTTCACTAGCGGCGATGTTTACACATCGTACCAGGTACTCATTTGAGGCTGAGTCGACGTAGGGGAGGCCCAGGACCGGTTCAGATCATCGTCACCGGTATCGGCCGTGAGCGGGAATCGAACTTGGGTCGCCAGGTTCGTAGCGCAGCGCACCAACCGCTGCACTACTGCTCCCCACTCACACACTCATCCCACTCACTCACTCACTCACCCACCACTCACCCACTTACCCATCCGCACACTTACCCACTTACTCGCTCACCCACCCACCCATTCACTCATAGACACACTCTCCTACTCACACAATCTCTCACTCACCCACTCACACACCCATCCACCCACTCACTCACTCACTCATCCACACACTCACCCTTCCCACTCACCCACTCACTCACTTACTCACCCACCCACCCATCCACTCACTCACCCACCCACTCACACACTCACTCACTCACCCACCTACTCACCCGCCCGCTCCCTCTTTCAACCTCTTCCTGGCCCCGCACCTCGTCGCACTCCGTCTCCGCCAAATCGTCATCCTCTCACTCACCCTCACCTGGCCTCACCCACCATCCCACCTGACGCTCGCCCCAACCCTCCAGCTCTCTTTCCCCTTTTGGACGCTCCGGCCAATCCACGTGCTCCCCGTGCCCTTAACCAATCAGAACGCGGAGTTGTTTTCTGCAGCCATTCTCGATTCCTCCGTCCCAGGGATCGTGTGGGATGATCGCTGCACGCGCTCACCGCGTGAAGTTCGGCGTGACGAACGACACTTTTGCTTCAGGAACCAAAATCGCTTTGCCAAAGAGCCACAGAAGCACGCCCGTACGAAACCTTCTCTAGAACTGCGAAACGTTCACCGTTAAACAGAAGCACAAAAACACGTATTGGGAGTTTAAAAACGAAGAAGAAGATCCATCGTGCCTATTCATATGCAGGGGCGCTGAACGTATTCGGCGGAGCGACAGCGAATCGCGCATGACGGCGTTCGGCGTGATGAACGACATTCATTCGCATTTTACAATCGCAAAAGTGGGGTTATGCGGGGATAATTGCTGAACAGTTAAACTCACCGGTGGCTCATTAATATTCATGAGCGCGTGGCGAACGTGGTGGGGCGGGTGGGGGGGGTGAAAGAGTGATGTCACGCAATACTCATGCATATTCATGACATCACGCATAATGAAGCCGTTGGGGGGAGGGGGGGTGGGTCACGTGGGGCGTGGGGGGTGGGTCACGTGGGGCGTGGGGGGTCACCCCGCTGTGACGATGTGTCACGTGCGACCCGGCTCCATGCGACGATCGTATCGTCACGTGTCTCAAAATATGGTCGCGCCGTGGTCAGAACCGCCCGTTACATTTCCCGACAAAAAAATTACAAAACATGCGCGTGACAATGATTAAAGTTCGCGGTAATGATTAAAGGGTTTGAATTAAAACGGAGCCGTCACCCGTTAAACGACTGCTTTCTAAATGATTCCTGGGGTAATGGACTGCACGATGGCTGCATGATGTTATCATTTGGATAGTTAATTAGTCTAGTAAGTAATTAAACATGCCTTTCAAAGCGGACGGCGAATGCGTCACAAGTGTATTGCCCTAATTCACTGACACGAGTAGGAGGCACACTCTCTCTCTTTTATTCCGGCCTTCACAGCCATAGGGGATAACTACATACCGGGTCAGGACAGCCAACACGCTTCAAGACCCACAGCTTCGAAGAGGCGAAGATCCACAACCACGGCAGCACGACGAGTTCCATCCAGGATTACGGCAGCCCCGACTGTGAGTGGGAGCCCGCCTTTTATTCTCCCCAGCGTGGCCAGGCTCCGCCCCCAGAATGCTCCAGGCTTCGCCCATGGGTCCAACTGGTACGGGCTGCTACCCCCACTTCCATTCTCGACCAGTCCCCATCGCTACGCGCTCAAGTGACTCATTCTCTGTGACCACACAAGTGTCAGAGGATGCGACGTTGCAGTTGACGAGTAGGCTTAAGCTGATTGAACCACGCTTCTAGAACTTTTAGTAATTATCCCTCGCAGTGCATCAGAGCACCGAAATATTCACGTTGCGATAATCATCGTAATCGTAACATTTTATATACCGCAATGATATCGCGGCAAGCCGAATGACCGCACACCGCAAATTTGAGTTGCTGCACCTGCTGGACATCTGTGAACAAGTGCCTCATAATTTCGATTTAAAGCTTTCGTGACTGCAGGGATTCATCTTATTGGTTCTTTCGGTAAAGTCACGTAGAAGGGAAGTAATAAAATAATTAAAATAAAACATAATAAAATAAAATAATATAATTTTATTTTATTATGTTTTATTTTTATTATTTTATTACTTCCCTTCTATTTTATTATGTTTATTTTTATTATTTTATTACTTCCCTTCTATTTTATTATGTTTATTTTTATTATTTTATTACTTCCCTTCTACGTGACTTTACCGAAAGAACCAAAAAGAAGAGCCTCATAGCTAATTGGATTCCTCCGGTGCAAATAAAGATTCTGATTCTGATCTAAGGAAACGTTGAGAGTCGGCCGGCGTGCCTGCTCTTGCTGCACCGTTCCTTTCTGTACCCCACCCACAGCCCCTCACCCGCCACCAGATAATAAAGAACAGCAGCGGAGCCACACGATAGGAAATGATCCAGGACTCTGCCCGTGTATTTCTCAAGGGGCCCAGAAAATTGGTTGACTGCACTGTCTTTAACTTTAAGTGTGCGGGTAAATGAGTGGCCCCGCTCCGCGCATATATTCCCAATTAGCCCCCCGCGCAACACGGATTCATCAAATTAAGTGCAATACCAATGACCATTAAAATTGCAACAAACCCAGGAGTTGTGCCCACAGACGGAGAGAGGGAGCCGGAAATAATCACACTTCGGAATTCAAAGAGCTGTAAATTCCATCGTCTTGACAGCGCAAGACGGACGCGTTGGGGCGCCGATGTTATTGCGAGTGCGCTCTTCGTTAATGCCTCGTGTGCAGAAACATCGGTATGGTTCAACACGTAGGAGGGTTTCGTCACTAATATCATCCATAATACAGGGGGGGTGGGGTTGGGGGGGGTTAGATCAGATCGTGTAAATATAAATGCGTCGTTCAATCCGCCACCACCCGACACAGCCAACTAGTAAGGTGTGTCACGTAAACAGAACGTGGCCAATTCGTTACTAGTACAGCACACCGGTGTGTTGGAGAGCAAATCCACAACATTTACAATGCTCTCCAACACACAGGCATGCTGTACTAGTAACGAGTTGGCACGTTCTGTTTACGTGACTAACATTTACTAATTGGCTGTGTCGGGTGGTGGCGGGTTTAACGACACATTTATATATTTACGCGATCTAACCCCCCCCCCCCCAAAAAAAAACCTGTATTATGGATCGTTATGATTGATAAAAATGTCCACCACAAGGAGTCAACGAACATAAACGACTGGCAGTTTTAATTCCTGGTTGGGGATTTTTTTTTGCTTCAGCCCATCATCGATCCAGGGGGGCGATAAAACGATCACCGCTTTGTCGGGGAGATCAACAGCGGTTGTCCGGCGGTGGGGGGGGGGGGGGTAACTCGCCCCCAGTTGAAGGAAATTTTAAATTTCCACAACTTGGCTGGGGGGGGGGGGGGGGCTGGTTGAACGAGGGATAAGCAGCTATGGCCCGAGCCAAAGACGTCCAGAAGTTCCAGGCCCTGTCCGGGCGTCGATGGGTTAAGGCGCGAGGCATGAAACACTGCCCAGGCGATATGGGTCTGGCCGTTGAGACTCGCTGTCCACATTGACTCTGTGCAGAGATTATCTCTCCCGGCCATTTTTCGAGTTGTAATTTGTTTTTTGTTGTTGTTGTTGTTGTTCTAGTTTCGCCTTTTTTTCATTTTTAGAACAGCTGTCACAATAATGTCCCGTGTTCAATATTGAAAAATACTCGAGGAAATATGGGTTTTATATTGACCCCTGCAGGAATTATGCTGCATATATTATAAAGCTGGACTGTCACTATTGACATCTGTGCGGCTGTCATTGTGTCCACATATTCGTATTCTGGGGAGTGATAGCGTAGCGGTTAGCGCCCTGCGCTATGAACCCGGCTATCCGAGTTCGATTCCCGCTCACGGCCAACACCAGTGACGATTATCTGAACCGGTCCTTGGGCCTCCCCTAAGTCGACTCAGCCTCAAATGAGTACATGGTGCGGTGTGTAAACATCTCCGATTAGCACGGTTGGCTACGTACGGTGCAACAGAAGTTCAACGTACATCCGTGCATTATCACTCGGGAGACAAAGGCGGCCGGGCGTGGTGTTGGCCACCCACCCCCTCGTGTGCCATGCCCGCATTCATAGGCGCTCGCTCACAGCACTGGCCCCAACAGTCTGTTAAAATCTATTCTGAGTATCTTTGTCTTCAATATTAACATCTTTTTTCACCAAAATCACTTACTCTGTAGGATCTGACAACACATCAAATTAACCCAATGGCACATTTAATCTCCGCGAGACGGAGGTCAGCGCAATGCGCCTTCTTTTCACTCTAATTGTCCGCATATCCGAAGAATTTTGAGTGCCCTAATTGAAACGGTTTTTTTTATAAACCCACCCACCCCATCGCCCGCCCCTTCTCGAGAACTGAGAGGGCTCAGCGGTTCATCCCCATGTTGCGAAGCGGTCTCCCCACTTGCCTGCCGGCGCGATGCAAGCGCTGCGCTGGGCTCCCTGGGATTGAACTGAGCCATTCCTCCGACAGCCTGTTGGGGTGACACTGTTGAAAACACATTAACGGCCTTTAATCATCGCGCACTGGTGTGTGCTCTCACCGCAGACAGCTGTGTCCTCAATTAACCCGCGGGACACAAAGGGCTTGCAGTGGCCTCGGAGTGTGGCACGGTGGGGGGGGGGGGGTTGAGGAGAGAGGGGGGCTCGCGTTTAGCCGGCGTCGTTGAGATCCTGGGTTGGATTTCTGGACTGCCGCTTGAGATTGAATCTGCGGGAGGGGGGTGGTGGGGGTTTGGCATCTACTTTTTCGCGGTGGCGCCAGACGTCTCGAAAGAGGTGGTCAGCGCCCACGCTTTGCCCCGCCACGTACAGCACATTGGCAAAATCATCTTATTGTGACTGCTGGTCGTCTGTGAGTTATTAGCTGTTGTTGTTGTTGTAACGTTCTGACCTGCCCCTACGAGACGTCTGTGAAAAAGAGCCGTATAGCTCATCGGATTCCTCCAATATAAATACATCTTCTGATTATAATCCGGCTGGTGTGGCTACTAACGACTGCGCAAATAAGTCGAAGGATTTGTCAGCCATTGTCTATTCGCTGCCAGTTGAAGGCCTCCTCCTCCATGCCGTCGCCATCCCTAGCGGTTCTCAGATGCCACAATCGATCTCATTGCCGTGCGTGAGCCGATTTTCATCGCTCCATCTCCACGGTGGAAGTCCCTTCTCGGGCACATTCCCTTCTCCGGCTGTCACTCCGTCACCAGACTCACAACAGCTGTTATGACGTAACAGCTGTTGCACCACACGTAGCCAATCGGAGATGCGAAGTGTTGAGTCTATGGGCAGTGTTGAGTCTATGGTGCAGTGTTGAGTCTATGGGCAGTGTTGAGTCTATGGGCAGTGTTGAGTCTATGGTGCAGTGTTGAGTCTATGGGCAGTGTTGAGTCTGTGGTGCAGTGTTGAGTCTATGGTGCAGTGTTGAGTCTATGGGCAGTGTTGAGTCTATGGGCAGTGTTGAGTCTATGGTGCAGTGTTGAGTCTATGGGCAGTGTTGAGTCTGTGGTGCAGTGTTGAGTCTATGGTGCAGTGTTGAGTCTATGGGCAGTGTTGAGTCTATGGGCAGTGTTGAGTCTATGGTGCAGTGTTGGGTCTATGGGCAGTGTTGAGTCTATGGGCAGTGTTGAGTCTATGGGCAGTGTTTAGTCTATGGGCAGTGTTGAGTCTGTGGGGCAGTGTTGAGTCTGTGGGGCAGTGTTGAGTCTGTGGTGCAGTGTTGAGTCTATGGGCAGTGTTGAGTCTGTGGTGCAGTGTTGAGTCTGTGGTGCAGTGTTGAGTCTATGGTGCAGTGTTGAGTCTGTGGTGCAGTGTTGAGTCTATGGGCAGTGTTGAGTCTGTGGTGCAGTGTTGAGTCTGTGGTGCAGTGTTGAGTCTACTATGGTGCAGTGTTTAGTCTATGGTGCAGTGTTGAGTCTATGGTGCAGTGTTGAGTTTATGGTGCAGTGTTGAGTCTGTGGTGCAGTGTTGAGTCTGTGGTGCAGGGTTGAGTCTATGGGCAGTGTTGAGTCTATGGTGGAGTGTTGAGTCTGTGGTGCAGTGTTGAGTCTGTGGTGCAGGGTTGAGTCTTGGTGCAGTGTTGAGTCTATGGTGCAGTGTTGAGTTTATCGTGCAGTGTTGAGTCTGTGGTGCAGTGTTGAGTCTATGGTGCAGTGTTGAGTCTATGGTGCAGTGTTGAGTCTATGGTGCAGTGCTGAGTCTATGGTGCAGTGTTGAGTCTATGGGCAGTGTTGAGTCTGTGGTGCAGTGTTGAGTCTGTGGTGCAGTGTTGAGTCTATGGTGCAGTGTTGAGTCTGTGGTGCAGTGTTGAGTCTATGGGCAGTGTTGAGTCTGTGGTGCAGTGTTGAGTCTGTGGTGCAGTGTTGAGTCTATGGTGCAGTGTTGAGTCTGTGGTGCAGTGTTGAGTCTATGGTGCAGTGTTGAGTCTATGGTGCAGTGTTGAGTCTATGGTGCAGTGTTGAGTCTGTGGTGCAGTGTTGAGTCTGTGGTGCAGTGTTGAGTCTATGGTGCAGTGTTGAGTCTGTGGTGCAGTGTTGAGTCTATGGGCAGTGTTGAGTCTATGGTGCAGTGTTGAGTCTTGGTGCAGTGTTGAGTCTATGGTGCAGTGTTGAGTCTATGGTGCAGTGCTGAGTCTGTGGTGCAGTGTTGAGTCTGTGGTGCAGTGTTGAGTCTGTGGTGCAGTGTTGAGTCTATGGTGCAGTGTTGAGTCTATAGTGCAGTGTTGAGTCTTGGTGCAGTGTTGAGTCTATGGGCAGTGTTGAGTCTATAGTGCAGTGTTGAGTCTGTGGTGCAGTGTTGAGTCTGTGGTGCAGTGTTGAGTCTTGGTGCAGTGTTGAGTCTTGGTGCAGTGTTGAGTCTATGGTGGAGTGTTGAGTCTATGGTGCAGTGTTCATTATATGACCAGTGTTGAGTCTATTGTGCAGTGTTGAGTCTGTGTTGCAGTGTTGAGTCTTTGGTGCAGTGTTGAGTCTTGGTGCAGTGAGGAGTCTGTAGTGCAGTGTTGAGTCTTGGTGCAGTGTTGAGTTTATGGTGCAGTGTTGAGTCTGTGGTGCAGTGTTGAGTCTGTGGTGCAGTGTTGAGTCTGTGGTGCAGTGTTGAGTCTACTATGGTGCAGTGTTGAGTCTGTGGTGCAGTGTTGAGTCTATGGGCAGTGTTGAGTCTGTGGTGCAGTGTTGAGTCTGTGGTGCAGTGTTGAGTCTACTATGGTGCAGTGTTTAGTCTATGGTGCAGTGTTGAGTCTATGGTGCAGTGTTGAGTTTATGGTGCAGTGTTGAGTCTGTGGTGCAGTGTTGAGTCTGTGGTGCAGTGTTGAGTCTATGGGCAGTGTTGAGTCTGTGGTGCAGGGTTGAGTCTATGGGCAGTGTTGAGTCTATGGTGGAGTGTTGAGTCTGTGGTGCAGTGTTGAGTCTGTGGTGCAGGGTTGAGTCTTGGTGCAGTGTTGAGTCTATGGTGCAGTGTTGAGTTTATCGTGCAGTGTTGAGTCTGTGGTGCAGTGTTGAGTCTATGGTGCAGTGTTGAGTCTATGGTGCAGTGTTGAGTCTATGGTGCAGTGCTGAGTCTATGGTGCAGTGTTGAGTCTATGGGCAGTGTTGAGTCTGTGGTGCAGTGTTGAGTCTGTGGAGCAGTGTTGAGTCTATGGTGCAGTGTTGAGTCTGTGGTGCAGTGTTGAGTCTATGGGCAGTGTTGAGTCTGTGGTGCAGTGTTGAGTCTGTGGTGCAGTGTTGAGTCTATGGTGCAGTGTTGAGTCTGTGGTGCAGTGTTGAGTCTATGGTGCAGTGTTGAGTCTATGGTGCAGTGTTGAGTCTATGGTGCAGTGTTGAGTCTGTGGTGCAGTGTTGAGTCTGTGGTGCAGTGTTGAGTTTATGGTGCAGTGTTGAGTCTGTGGTGCAGTGTTGAGTCTATGGGCAGTGTTGAGTCTATGGTGCAGTGTTGAGTCTTGGTGCAGTGTTGAGTCTATGGTGCAGTGTTGAGTCTATGGTGCAGTGCTGAGTCTGTGGTGCAGTGTTGAGTCTGTGGTGCAGTGTTGAGTCTGTGGTGCAGTGTTGAGTCTATGGTGCAGTGTTGAGTCTATAGTGCAGTGTTGAGTCTTGGTGCAGTGTTGAGTCTATGGGCAGTGTTGAGTCTATAGTGCAGTGTTGAGTCTGTGGTGCAGTGTTGAGTCTGTGGTGCAGTGTTGAGTCTTGGTGCAGTGTTGAGTCTTGGTGCAGTGTTGAGTCTATGGTGGAGTGTTGAGTCTATGGTGCAGTGTTCATTATATGACCAGTGTTGAGTCTATTGTGCAGTGTTGAGTCTGTGTTGCAGTGTTGAGTCTTTGGTGCAGTGTTGAGTCTTGGTGCAGTGTGGAGTCTGTAGTGCAGTGTTGAGTCTTGGTGCAGTGTTGAGTTTATGGTGCAGTGTTGAGTCTGTGGTGCAGTGTTGAGTCTGTGGTGCAGTGTTGAGTCTGTGGTGCAGTGTTGAGTCTACTATGGTGCAGTGTTGAGTCTATGGTGCAGTGTTGAGTCTATGGTGCAGTTTTGAGTTTATGGTGCAGTGTTGAGTCTGTGGTGCAGTGTTGAGTCTGTGGTGCAGTGTTGAGTATATGGGCAGTGTTGAGTCTATGGTGCAGTGTTGAGTTTATGGTGCAGTGTTGAGTCTGTGGTGCAGTGTTGAGTCTGTGGTGCAGTGTTGAGTCTGTGGTGCAGTGTTGAGTCTGTGGTGCAGTGTTGAGTTTATGGTGCAGTGTTGAGTCTGTGGTGCAGTGTTGAGTCTGTGGTGCAGTGTTGAGTCTACTATGGTGCAGTGTTTAGTCTATGGTGCAGTGTTGAGTCTATGGTGCAATGTTGAGTTTATGGTGCAGTGTTGAGTCTGTGGTGCAGTGTTGAGTCTGTGGTGCAGTGTTGAGTCTATGGGCAGTGTTGAGTCTGTGGTGCAGTGTTGAGTCTGTGGTGCAGTGTTGAGTCTGTGGTGCAGTGTTGAGTCTTGGTGCAGTGTTGAGTTTATGGTGCAGTGTTGAGTCTGTGGTGCAGTGTTGAGTCTGTGGTGCAGTGTTGAGTCTGTGGTGCAGTGTTGAGTCTACTATGGTGCAGTGTTGAGTCTATGGTGCAGTGTTGAGTTTATGGTGCAGTGTTGAGTCTGTGGTGCAGTGTTGAGTCTGTGGTGCAGTGTTGAGTCTGTGGTGCAGTGTTGAGTCTGTGGTGCAGTGTTGAGTCTGTGGTGCAGTGTTGAGTTTATGGTGCAGTGTTGAGTCTGTGGTGCAGTGTTGAGTCTGTGGTGCAGTGTTGAGTCTGTGGTGCAGTGTTGAGTCTACTATGGTGCAGTGTTTAGTCTATGGTGCAGTGTTGAGTCTATGGTGCAGTGTTGAGTTTATGGTGCAGTGTTGAGTCTGTGGTGCAGTGTTGAGTCTGTGGTGCAGTGTTGAGTCTTTGGGCAGTGTTGAGTCTGTGGTGCAGTGTTGAGTCTGTGGTGCAGTGTTGAGTCTTGGTGCAGTATTGAGTTTATGGTGCAGTGTTGAGTCTGTGGTGCAGTGTTGAGTCTGTGGTGCAGTGTTGAGTCTGTGGTGCAGTGTTGAGTCTACTATGGTGCAGTGTTTAGTCTATGGTGCAGTGTTGAGTCTATGGTGCAGTGTTGAGTTTATGGTGCAGTGTTGAGTCTGTGGTGCAGTGTTGAGCCTGTGGTGCAGTGTTGAGTCTATGGACAGTGTTGAGTCTGTGGTGCAGTGTTGAGTCTGTGGTGCAGTGTTGAGTCTTGGTGCAGTGTTGAGTTTATGGTGCAGTGTTGAGTCTGTGGTGCAGTGTTGAGTCTGTGTTGCAGTGTTGAGTCTGTGGTGCAGTGTTTAGTCTATGGTGCAGTGTTGAGTCTATGGTGCAGTGTTGAGTTTATGGTGCAGTGTTGAGTCTGTGGTGCAGTGTTGAGTCTACTATGGCGCTGTGTTGAGTCTATGGTGCAGTGTTGAGTCTATGGTGCAGTGTTGAGTTTATGGTGCAGTGTTGAGTCTGTGGTGCAGTGTTGAGTCTGTGTTGCAGTGTTGAGTCTGTGGTGCAGTGTTGAGTCTATGGTGCAGTGTTGAGTCTGTGGTGCAGTGTTGAGTCTGTGGTGCAGGGTTGAGTCTTGGTGCAGTGTTGAGTCTATGGTGCAGTGTTGAGTTTATCGTGCAGTGTTGAGTCTGTGGTGCAGTGTTGAGTCTATGGTGCAGTGTTGAGTCTATGGTGCAGTGTTGAGTCTATGGTGCAGTGCTGAGTCTATGGTGCAGTGTTGAGTCTATGGGCAGTGTTGAGTCTGTGGTGCAGTGTTGAGTCTGTGGTGCAGTGTTGAGTCTATGGTGCAGTGTTGAGTCTGTGGTGCAGTGTTGAGTCTATGGGCAGTGTTGAGTCTGTGGTGCAGTGTTGAGTCTGTGGTGCAGTGTTGAGTCTATGGTGCAGTGTTGAGTCTGTGGTGCAGTGTTGAGTCTATGGTGCAGTGTTGAGTCTATGGTGCAGTGTTGAGTCTATGGTGCAGTGTTGAGTCTGTGGTGCAGTGTTGAGTCTGTGGTGCAGTGTTGAGTCTATGGTGCAGTGTTGAGTCTGTGGTGCAGTGTTGAGTCTATGGGCAGTGTTGAGTCTATGGTGCAGTGTTGAGTCTTGGTGCAGTGTTGAGTCAATGGTGCAGTGTTGAGTCTATGGTGCAGTGCTGAGTCTGTGGTGCAGTGTTGAGTCTGTGGTGCAGTGTTGAGTCTGTGGTGCAGTGTTGAGTCTATGGTGCAGTGTTGAGTCTATAGTGCAGTGTTGAGTCTTGGTGCAGTGTTGAGTCTATGGGCAGTGTTGAGTCTATAGTGCAGTGTTGAGTCTGTGGTGCAGTGTTGAGTCTGTGGTGCAGTGTTGAGTCTTGGTGCAGTGTTGAGTCTTGGTGCAGTGTTGAGTCTATGGTGGAGTGTTGAGTCTATGGTGCAGTGTTCATTATATGACCAGTGTTGAGTCTATTGTGCAGTGTTGAGTCTGTGTTGCAGTGTTGAGTCTTTGGTGCAGTGTTGAGTCTTGGTGCAGTGTGGAGTCTGTAGTGCAGTGTTGAGTCTTGGTGCAGTGTTGAGTTTATGGTGCAGTGTTGAGTCTGTGGTGCAGTGTTGAGTCTGTGGTGCAGTGTTGAGTCTGTGATGCAGTGTTGAGTCTACTATGGTGCAGTGTTGAGTCTATGGTGCAGTGTTGAGTCTATGGTGCAGTGTTGAATTTATGGTGCAGTGTTGAGTCTATGGTGCAGTGTTGAGTCTGTGGTGCAGTGTTGAGTCTATGGGCAGTGTTGAGTCTATGGTGCAGTGTTGAGTTTATGGTGCAGTGTTGAGTCTGTGGTGCAGTGTTGAGTCTGTGGTGCAGTGTTGAGTCTGTGGTGCAGTGTTGAGTCTGTGGTGCAGTGTTGAGTTTATGGTGCAGTGTTGAGTCTGTGGTGCAGTGTTGAGTCTGTGGTGCAGTGTTGAGTCTACTATGGTGCAGTGTTTAGTCTATGGTGCAGTGTTGAGTCTATGGTGCAGTGTTGAGTTTATGGTGCAGTGTTGAGTCTGTGGTGCAGTGTTGAGTCTGTGGTGCAGTGTTGAGTCTATGGGCAGTGTTGAGTCTGTGGTGCAGTGTTGAGTCTGTGGTGCAGTGTTGAGTCTTGGTGCAGTGTTGAGTTTATGGTGCAGTGTTGAGTCTGTGGTGCAGTGTTGAGTCTGTGGTGCAGTGTTGAGTCTGTGGTGCAGTGTTGAGTCTACTATGGTGCAGTGTTGAGTCTATGGTGCAGTGTTGAGGTTATGGTGCAGTGTTGAGTCTGTGGTGCAGTGTTGAGTCTGTGGTGCAGTGTTGAGTCTGTGGTGCAGTGTTGAGTCTGTGGTGCAGTGTTGAGTCTGTGGTGCAGTGTTGAGTTTATGGTGCAGTGTTGAGTCTGTGGTGCAGTGTTGAGTCTGTGGTGCAGTGTTGAGTCTGTGGTGCAGTGTTGAGTCTACTATGGTGCAGTGTTTAGTCTATGGTGCAGTGTTGAGTCTATGGTGCAGTGTTGAGTTTATGGTGCAGTGTTGAGTCTGTGGTGCAGTGTTGAGTCTGTGGTGCAGTGTTGAGTCTATGGGCAGTGTTGAGTCTGTGGTGCAGTGTTGAGTCTGTGGTGCAGTGTTGAGTCTTGGTGCAGTATTGAGTTTATGGTGCAGTGTTGAGTCTGTGGTGCAGTGTTGAGTCTGTGGTGCAGTGTTGAGTCTACTATGGTGCAGTGTTTAGTCTATGGTGCAGTGTTGAGTCTATGGTGCAGTGTTGAGTTTATGGTGCAGTGTTGAGTCTGTGGTGCAGTGTTGAGCCTGTGGTGCAGTGTTGAGTCTATGGACAGTGTTGAGTCTGTGGTGCAGTGTTGAGTCTGTGGTGCAGTGTTGAGTCTTGGTGCAGTGTTGAGTTTATGGTGCAGTGTTGAGTCTGTGGTGCAGTGTTGAGTCTGTGTTGCAGTGTTGAGTCTGTGGTGCAGTGTTTAGTCTATGGTGCAGTGTTGTGTCTATGGTGCAGTGTTGAGTTTATGGTGCAGTGTTGAGTCTGTGGTGCAGTGTTGAGTCTACTATGGTGCTGTGTTGAGTCTATGGTGCAGTGTTGAGTCTATGGTGCAGTGTTGAGTTTATGGTGCAGTGTTGAGTCTGTGGTGCAGTGTTGAGTCTGTGGTGCAGTGTTGAGTCTGTGGTGCAGTGTTGAGTCTATGGTGCAGTGTTGAGTCTGTGGTGCAGTGTTGAGTCTGTGGTGCAGTGTTGAGTCTGTGGTGCAGTGTTGAGTTTATGGTGCAGTGTTGAGTCTGTGGTGCAGTGTTGAGTCTGTGGTGCAGTGTTGAGTCTGTGGTGCAGTGTTGAGTCTGTGTTGCAGTGTTGAGTCTGTGATGCAAGTGTTGAGTCTGTGGTGCAGTGTTGAGTCTATGGGCAGTGTTGAGTCTATGGTGCAGTGTTGAGTCTGTGGTGCAGTGTTGAGTCTGTGGTGCAATGTTGAGTCTTGGTGCTGTGTTGAGTCTGTGGTGCAAACTAAACACACAGCTCCAATCGCCAAGTTTTCCGTCTTGATTATTTAAAAGTGCATCGCTCCTGTGGTCTCCTAACGTCGGAAGGAAGAGCGTTCCAGACGGCCGCAGAGGCGCATCTGAAAGCGCCGCTTGATTTGCGGCGGCCGTCTTTCGTCGACGGTTCATCCACCGCCAGCGATTGCGACCCACCCAGAGCCCCTCTTTATTTCCCCCGCACAGTCGGCGTAAGATGTCTCTGATTTGCATTCGTTCTCCGCACACAAGTGTGCTCCCCTTTTCTTAATCGGTTTCATTCCAAGCAATCACGCCTCCACGATTCTCTGCGCACCGTCAGAATTTGCTCGTCATTTGATTCGTCAGTGCCATTATTTTCAATCCGGTTGCCACGGTGGGGAATGAAATGCGCACCATAATAAAGGTTTTTTGTGGGTCAGATCGCGTAAGTATGAATGTGTCGTAACCCTCAACCACCCGACACAGGCAATCAGTAAGGGATTTGTCACGTACTACTTCAGCCCACTGGTGTGTTGGCGATAAAATCCACAACATTTACAATTTGAGGACGACGTTTTGCTGGTAATTACTTTCAGCATCATCGGGCGTTTTGTTGACGTGACAAATCCTTGCCTAATTGGCTGTGTCGGGTGGTGGAGGGCTACGACACATTTATACTTACGCCATCTAACCCAAACAACTTTCGATTTAAAGCTTTCGTGACTGCAGGGATTCATCTTCTTGGTTCTTTCGGTAAAGTCACGTAGAAGGGAAGTAATAAAATAATAATTATAATTATAAAATAATAATTATTACTTCCCTTCTACGTGACTTTACCGAAAGAACCAAGAAGACCAAGCAACTTTATTATGAATAATATTGGTCGCGAAAACCTGCCACGTGTTTAACTGAAATGCATACCACTGCGTTGAACCGAGACTGCACCATGAAGATTTTTTTTTTCATTACTGTGTCCCTATTATAAATACGCTGGGCATTTGTAAATACTTTGGCACGTATTTTTACTAGTCTTTAACGCATTTGGAGGCACACTTACTTTAACTCCTTGGGATTCCAGCTGTAAGCCTGGTGACACCCGATGGCCAACACTTGCAAATGATAACATCGCAGGCATCGTTATTGTCCCCACTTAACAGCAGGGAAAGTGCCTTGCCGAAACACCGCTTTAAATTGACGGACATCTGCGGCCGTCAGATTAAACTGGCTCATATCCGAGAGCACTGACCACCAGTGGTCGCAACCGGGTACCCGATACCCGTACCCTACCCGATACCCGGCTACCCATACCCGGCCGGGTACGGGTACGGGTACCCGTTTGCGACCCTGGTGCGGCCGAGTACGGGTACGGGTAGACCGTGAGTCACTGGTGAGTAACTGTTTGTCACTCATTTCCCAACGTCTTGTCTCTTTTCAAAATTTAAGTTCCTAGAATCAACCTACCCACGCCTGCAACATGGCTTCATCCCAGAGGTCGCAATCAGGTACCCGTACCCGTTTGCGACCCTGGTGCGGCCGGGTACGGGTAAGGAATCAAAACCCGTTTGCGACCTCTGCTGACCACCTAAAAAAAATCGCCTTTCGTTTGTTTCGATCACATTTTGTTCAACTCGTGCTGTCGGCGGGACGTGACGAGACGGAGGGTCCGTTCGGCACTCTCGCGGAGCAGCACCTCGCCCCATGTTACGGGGAGCGTTCCCGTGGAAGGGGGTATCACAGAACTGCTTCTGAGATCCATTCGAGTCACTTATGTATCCACACTACGGCCAGTACTTTTACACCTGTCTGTTCCTCTCTTGTAGCAGTCAAACCGATATATTTTTTTGTTCCAGAGCTGGAATGTCGCCCAATAAAATAAGAAAAACAAATTAATGTTGTTGTTATTATTATTATTTTTGCGCAGTTATTGGTGACCATCAACTCACTAAACTCGATGATTTAGTTTTAATCTTTGGATTGAACCTGTAGTCAATATCAGGATCTCAGCTATGTTGACCCCAGTGACCCGGTGAGGTCAGAGGTCAGAGCACTGAACTGGCCCCTGCTCAGACCCTGGGGTTCAAATCCAAGCTTCAGCCGTCGGTAATTAAACCGGGGGTTTCAAGTGTAGCACCTCCGTTTAGCACGATTGAAGACGTACGGAGCGAAAAAAGTTCAACGTACATACACCCAACGCCGCTCATAGACTAAGACTGCCCATAGACTCAACACTTCCCACCTCCGATTAGCACGGTTGGCTACGTACGGTGCGAATGAAGTTCAACGTTCATACGCATACATACGGAGCCTGACAGTAAATTTGGTTCTGCAAGTAATTTTAGAGAGATTTCAACTCTGAGTTTATCTGTCGAGCGATGGACACTGCCGTTGTGTGTAAAGCGCGTTCAAAGTTGCTTCCCTGCTCCTGCACGGTGGCCGCCGGTCCCGTGAAGGCATTTCAGGAGTGGCTCCGTGGGCCGTACTCACCGACACACACACACACACAAACCGATGCACCGCTCCTCACGCGAAGCGACCCACGAGCGATTCTTCGCCTCGTTTCCACGATGAAGAACGCACAATCGGAGTGAAATTTGCTGCGATGGAAAAAAGAGGCAAAAAAAAAAAAAAAAAAAAAAATGACAGAGTCCCGTAATCTCGGAATGTTCTCGGTCGGTTAAAAAAAATTGTAATCAATCGACTCACGTGACCTCTGAGCCACACAAACCGCCTGTTGGCGAAGGACATCATCCTTTAGACAGCGTGGAGGGAGTGAGATCAGTCTTGTGCTGAGAGATGGTAGTTTAAAGAGTTCATCGTTCCGTTTCTGGCTTTTCCGGGGGATGGGCGGGGTGCGAGTTGGGGGTGTCATTCCACCGGCGTACCACGAGGCTAGCAATCAACAAACCTGGTCAGTCTGCCTGTCACCGTGTCACTTTAACTTGGTTGTGGTACCACGACTCTACAGCCAACCCTCCCACCACCACCACCCCCACCGCCGCGCGTGCAGGCAGCTGTAAAAGTGGAAGTTATTAAGAATGCGTAAAAAAGTTGGAAGGAAAAAAAAATTAGGCCGCTTTGTTCCAGGCCCGCGGCCAAAACAAATTCTAGACTTTTAAAAAGGACCTGCAGCAGCATTTTTTTTTTATGCCAATTAAAAAATATGCAAGAACGGTCGTGCGTGACCACTATCTAACACAATTTTTTTTCCTGGGTAGTAAGTGTTATTTGTAATTGCTTACGCTTAAAAAGTATGGAAAATTGCTATTATTCCCCACAAACTTTGCTTTTGTGACCAGGACAGTTATATTTTGAAATGCACCCATTTTCAATGAGAAAACGGGCGAATTTGTGTCTCTTAGTTCACATAAAGTCAGAAGAAAAAAAACATATGAATCAAAATTAACATGTGTTTATACTAAAGTAATACAAACATGACTACAAATGATTTAGAAATGAGTAGTTTTTCGAGATTTACGATTATACCGTAAATCACTTTCACGAATCAGCCCCCAAATGAAGTCTTCCATCATGGTCTCATTATACTGTCCATGGTAGCGGCGTTCAAAGTCCAGTATATCCTGGTGGAAGCACTTGCCTAGCTCCTCCGAGTACGCTCCCATGTTCTTCTTGAATTTATGAAGATGAGCATCAAGGATATGGACTTTGAGGGACATCGTACAGCCCATTGTGCCGTAGTTCTTCACCAGTCTCAACCAGCTCAACATAGTTTTAGACCTTGTGATTGCCCAGGAAGCCACGAACCACTGCGACAAAGCCGTTCCAAGCCGCTTTCTCCTTACTAGTGAGCGTCTTGGGGAATTCATTGCACTCCAGGATTTTCTTCATCTGTGGTCCTACGAAGACACCGGCTTTGACCTTTGCCTCAGACAACCTAGGGAAGAAGTCTTGAAGGTACTTGAAGGCTGCCGACTCCTTATCTACAGCTCTGACAAATTGTTTCATAAGGCCCAATTTGATGTGCAGTGGTGGCATCAGCACCTTCCGGGGGTCCACCAGTGGCTCCCACTTGACGTTGTTCCTACCCACAGAGAACTCGGTCCGCTGTGGCCAGTCCCGCCTGTGGTAGTGCGCCTTGGTATCGAAATCTTTTGTAGTCATTCTTGTATTACTTTAGTATAAATACATGTTAATTTTGATTCATATGTTGTTGTTTTCCGACTTTGTGTGAACGAAAAGACACAAATTCGCCCGTTTTCTCATTGAAAATAGGCACATTTCCAAATATCAATGTCCTGGTCACAAAAGCAATTTTTCTTGGGAATAATAGCCATTGTCTGTACTTGTGAGGCATAAGCAATTAGGAAAATAACATTTTCTACCCAGGACCAATTTTTTTTTACACAGTGTAATCAGTTCTCTGTTGCAAAAGAGGTAAATGACTCCACCACGTGGCGTATCGTCGTTCCCCAGTAACCCACAGCGAACGAAAAATCTGACTGCGGGCACGCAATGCCGAGGTGCACTCGCTCACGCTGCCACGTGCTGCCACGTGCAGCCACGCCGAGGTGAAACGTTTCTCCGTTCAGTCCACCGTTGAATTATCGTGGAATGTCAGCCGAGAGAGAGAGAGAGAGTATATACACTGGGAGAGGGCTTTGGAAGGCCTTCATCCAGCAGTGGATTAACGACGACAATCATAATAATAAACGTTGAACACCATGATATTGATGGTAATGATGTCTCACCTCAATGGGCCGTGGCCCCATTATAGAGAGCCCGCGTTGCGCTGTGCAACTGTAATCCGTGACGCCCCCTCCACTGGCGAACTGAGCAGCTGTTGCGGGAGGGTGCAGCGATATACCCCACCGGCAATTACAATGTAATTAAAACGGAACTTTGACTTGGGCACGCAGAGCTGGGACCTAAATCAATGCTAATTCAATAATCTCCAGCAGCCGTAATCGCGCATCTGAAGGATAAATAATGCGGCGGTGAAATGTTATTTTTGTTTGCGTTTTTTTTTTATTCCCGCAAGGAATTCGTGTTTATTGTTGCGCCGGAAAAACCTTGCCGCTCGTCCGAGTTGGGCGGAGGGACGCTGCTCTGAGATTTGTTTTGTTTTGGTTTCAGGAGGCTCATTGAGTCTTGGTTAAAAACTAAAAGGTGAAAATAACAACAACCCTGCAATGTCCTGTTCGCGACACTTTACCGGCAGAAGGCCCTCCGCTGGGCGTAAACTAGGGCGGTATTTGGGCCTTCTCTTACACTCTTGTCCAGACGTCTTGGAAGAGGTGGGACTACCCCCACACTTTATCCAGTTGCACGCGTGACCTGCCGGTTAAATAACTGTGATGCAATCCGTTTTACACAGATGTGTGATGGTCGGATACGCAACGCTGCGTGTCTATCCCAGCACGATAGGCAAATAACTAAAAATCATCTATTGGATCCAGATTTGCTTTCCTAATATCAACAACAACGATGTCGACCTGTTAAAACACTTCATGAAACCGTTCTCGGTGTTCGTTTCCGACCAAACCCCGGCTGCGTTTCTAAATCGCTCTCTCCCGACGCGGCTTTGGACTGAAGACGCCCCCCCCCCCCCCCCAGCCACGGGGAGCGAAACGTCGGACAACGTGCCGAACAGGCACGCGGTACGACCCGCCGGAAAACCTCGGCGGAGACAGCAGCAGCAGCAGCAACAGCAGCAGCAACAGCAGCAGCAGCAACAGCAGCAGCAGCAGCAACAGCAGCAGCAGCAGCAACAGCAGCAACAGCAGCAGCAGCAACAGCAACAGAGCCGCCCGTGCCCCTTAATGCCGTTGGGGCTGTTTTTATTTTAACCGACAGCTCACGGATTTGCAGAAGCGTGTTTATCTCGATGCGCCATCACACACCACGGCGACCCGCGCCTCCACCGCCACCGCCCCTGCGACCTCTCCGCGCCAGCCTTCGACCTGTCAGGCGAGAGAGAAATCGTCGCGATATGCTGCAGCTCATCCGCCACCCCTGAGAGCGGCCATGAAACCTGGTTTTCCGATTACGCGCCGACACTCGGGGAGCGTGGGATTATTGAGAATTTCGGCGGCTGTAATTATTTACGCGGAGGGCGGCTCGGCTGTGAGCTTCCAATAAAAGGCGCACTTGGCCGAGATTCCGACCGCAAAGCATCCAAACGCTGCCGCGTTTAGCGGCTGGTGGCTGCCCACCTCCGTGGTATGATTTTTTTTTTAAACTTGACTTTGTCAGATTGCGTTTGAGCTTTGTTTTGTCCATTAACTCTATTTGCATAGGGCAACACGGTGGAGAGACGTTAAATACCTCGCCTGGTATACAGGAGGTCGTGGGTTTGATCCCAACCCTGACGACGCGTGGAATTTTTCTCCGGATCCTCCGGTTTTTCCCTCCACGTTCAGAAGCATGCGTTTAGAGTGGTTGGTTGCTATGCATTTACACATGACGATAACACATTATCATTGAGTTATCATTTGTGAAAAAGTGCTATGTAGTAGCTCAGTGGGCCTTACCCGGGAAAATACAAATATTTTTCATTTTTTTCATGCATAAGTAAATAATGGCATAACATCAGTGGCGAGTGATATTTTAATCAGTCCTGGGAACCTCCCATTTACTAACCCTGCACTGCCCAGCTCAGTGAAGTATTGCCAGACAACCCTTTGCCCCGATGTGGCGTGGGGAGTGCTTCATGCAGGAGTGGATTGACTAGTTTTTTTTCCATTTGTATTAATTAAAGGACAAAACAATGTCAACTGTTGCCATGTACCAAAACACACCCAAGTGCATTTTGTTGTATCATCATTATTATTTAGACGTGTAAGACCCTGTGACACCATGTGATCTTAGGTCACACGTGTTAATACTGGTAGGAACCTCCTGGTTACACCAGCCCACAGGGGATTATTGTGTCCGTCGGGCAGGGAGGGGCTGGGTGGGGAGGGTGGGGCTGGGTGGGGAGGGTGGGGCTGGGTGGAGAGGGGAGAGTGGATAGGGGCTGGGTGGGGAGGGTAGGGAGGAGCTGGGTGGGGAGGGTGGGGCTGGGTGGGGGGGTGGGAGGGGTGGGGCTGGGTGGGGAGCGGCTGGTCACCCCGTGGTTCCTTATAAAACTCAACGTTTAACCTACTCACGCCGGCTTGTGCCCGCCCTCACAGTCGGGCATATTTGCGGAATACACCACGCCGCCGTTGACCCTGCAGGCCATTGACCGAGCAACCCAACGTTCCTACCAGCTCCCTCCGCAGGAGGAATGTGTTGTGGCGATTCAGATTTTGGAAATTATTCAGCCGGGTAAAACACACAAGGGCGACATCTCCTGCAAAGCCAAGTCAGACTCCCTCCCCAAAGTCTCGAGGCTCACCGAGGCTTCCCTGGATAAACAAACGCTTTCTCACGTTGCGTCGAGTGCCAGCAGGCACACACACACACACACGCATGTAATTAAAGGAAGTGAACGGATCTGCATAAATAGAGTCCCAAATTCCTCCACGGAATCGAGAAGGCATCTCAATGGGCCCTCGCCTGGATTTCTCAAAAGAGAGGAGATCAAATTAAAAATCTATCGCCGACGTTTGCCGATGTAATCACGATCGTCGTCATCGTCGGCCATGGTCGATCCACTGCTGGATGAAGGCCCTCATCCTCACCTCACGCGGTACCGGCTTGTCACCATCAGGATCAGCAGCATCATCATAAGCCATGGTCGATCCACTGCTGGATGAAGGCCTCATCCTCACCTCACGCGGTACCGGCTTGTCACCATCAGGATCAGCAGCATCATCATAAGCCATGGTCGATCCACTGCTGGATGAAGGCCCTCATCCTCACCTCACGCGGTACCGGCTTGTCACCATCAGGATCAGCAGCATCATCATAAGCCATGGTCGATCCACTGCTGGATGAAGGCCCTCATCCTCACCTCACGCGGTACCGGCTTGTCACCATCAGGATCAGCAGCATCATCATAAGCCATGGTCGATCCACTGCTGGATGAAGGCCCTCATCCTCACCTCACGCGGTACCGGCTTGTCACCATCAGGATCAGCAGCATCATCATAAGCCATGGTCGATCCACTGCTGGATGAAGGCCCTCATCCTCACCCTCACGCGGTACCGGCTTGTCACCATCAGGATCAGCAGCATCATCATAAGCCGTGGTCGATCCACTGCTGGATGAGGGCCTCTTCAAGCCAATGCCGAGTCTCATGATCCTGTGATGCAATGGATCAACCCAGGGACCCGCACTCGAACTGACTTCACCCCTGCATCTCCTGCACACGTTTCAATCCCTTGCCTGGCACCCCCGTTGTTATTCCTGACCATGCCGTGACCTGCCCAAATCCACTTATACTCTTATGAACAGTTAGTTAGAATGATGTCATTAATCTGTGTGTGTGGTGTGTGTGTTTCTCTATGCTCCTTGATCTCGTCAAGGAGCATAAACCATCACGCGACACTGCGGTCATCATCGCAACGGCGGCGGCCTTTTGGCTGCTGCCATCGAACAAAAAGACGGCGGTCACCGCATCGCGTGGCGGCTTTCAGACGAGCTTTCTGCGGGCCGTCTGGAACGCTCTTCCTTCCAATATTAGGGAGCCGCTAAAGCTGTGCACTTTTAAATCATCTCGATTGAAAACGCATTTCTTTAGAGGCTGCTTTTTGTGTTTAGTTTGTTGTCCTTTCCCCGCACCTCCGATTAGCACGGTTGGCTACGGACATACATACGTGTCTGTCTCTAAATGGAATTCCAAGCATGCATCTACTCTCCTCCACGCTTCTCTGTGCGCTCCACGGTTTTTTTTTCTTTCTTGCCCGATAGACATATATTTTATTCTTTAAAGGGACAATGACGAATGTAATACCGCGTGCTTTATTTTCATTCATTGTTGTCGGCGTGGGGTTCCAAATGAAGATCGATGGTTTTACTAAAGCCAGATTATTTCCGTAAAGCGCGCAACCGAGCGGTTATATAGAATAAGCTTTTCTGGGACGTCGCTCTTGCGTTGTCCGAACATAATTCTTTCAAACGCTAACTTAGTTTCCCCCATCCCTGAATTATTTTTAAACCTTTTACCCGTTTCGTTTTTTTGTTCTTCCCTTCTCCCCCCCCACCCCCCGCTAAGGCCAAATGGCTCGTGTTTCACCGCTGCTGAATTATTAAATGTTCTACGTAACCAGCAAAATGTGCCAGGCCAAATTGACTTGTGTCACGACGCCAAACCTTTAATGTGAAATGAAATAAGAAGTGAAATGTGTGCACGTTTTGAAAATGGGAATTAATTGCGGAGAGCAATGTTAGAGGGCGCGCGTGCAATTTTCTCACCGCCCGCCACGGAATGGCCCGGCCGAGTTACTCCTGATCCAGTTTGTCGCCTGTGCGATTTTATTTTTACTTTTTGTCCAGGTAAGGCCCCCACTGAGCTACCGAGCTCTGATAATTGTTTTTTTACCCTTTTATCTGGCAACAAAACTGACACCTTTTTTACAAGGAGTCATGTTTACATAGACCACAATACCTGCAGTCATAATGCAAACAAAAAACATAACTCTGATAATGTGCACTGTCCTTGAAGTTGATTGGTCCACACCCGAGACAGCTTTCCTTCGAGCCTAGTCTCACATGGGTTGGACCAGATGACGCCAAAAGGCGCACAACTCAAAGACAATGCACCATCAGAGTATGAGAGCTCGGGTAAGCATTTACACCATTGGAACCTCATTTGCCAGTAAAAATATGGTAATTGTTTTGTTTACCCTTCTATCTGGCAACAAAACTGACACCTTTTTTTACAACTTCAAGGACAGTGCACATTATCAGAATTATGTTTTTTGTTTGCATTATGACTGCAGGTATTGTGGTCTATGTAAACATGACTCCTTGTAAAAAGCTGTCAGTTTTGTTGCCAGATAGAAGGATAAAAAAACAATTATCATATTTTTACTGGCAAATGAGGTTCCAATGGTACCGAGCTCTTGATCAGAAGTGACCTGGTTATCACAAATGATAGCACAACGAAGCGGCTTGAATCACCGCGTGGACATTTATAGCGGCAGCCGAATACTAGAAATGCGCGACGTTGATTCTAAATGTGGAGGGGGGGAAAAACCCCCAAGGACCCCGACAACAAAAATCCACGCGACCCGCGGGGAGAGAGACAAACAACACGAGCTTCAAATATACAGGTGTCAGGGTCGCGATCGAACCCACGACTTTCTATATACCAGGCGAGGTATGTGGGCAGTTGAAACGACGGCGGTACACATTTGTGATATCTTCCCAGCTGCCTCGCAACGGTTAGCACGCTACACTCGCAGCAGGCCAAGAGGTCAAATCCCAGTTTCCGTTCGATCTCACGGCGTGGCAGACTAAGCAATGGTACAAGTTTTTTAATCCTCCACCCTCTCCCCCACACACGCCACCAATTTACATCCAGAAGTGTAAATGGGTTAGCAACAGTTTGCCAGTCTTGTGTACTGAGGTAAAGTGTAGGTACTCCAAGATGTTTGGCCAAAATGGAAGAATAGGCCAAATACCCTCCAGAGGTGTGCCCCCTAGCGCTTCCTTTCACGTAGGCCCATCTGCCAGCAGGAACCTGAGCAAGCAATTGCAGGGCTGCACCTTTATCTTCACCCCTGTTCGACTCAACAAGCTGTGATCAGTCTGGGTTATGAGTTAGTCTCCCTTGCGTCTGCCATGTGGCTTATTCTTAAAATGGAAAGCAGGGCTTCAACATCATCCATTATTAGAACGTCGAACAGTGACGTCGCGTGTTTAGATCAGTCCCAAACACACAGCATTTTTCAGGTCATCTGCAAGGTTTGTATTCCAGGTACCAATGTTGCATTAAAGCATAAACGTGATCATCTGCCGTGGTCAATCCACTGCTGGATGAAGGCTTCCCCAAGCTGCCGACACCCCCATAATCTTTGCGATGTCACGATCCGCCCCGGCGCACAATTTGATTTCACGGCTCCATCTACCTTAGCGGACGCGATTTCGTTGCTTTGCGCGTTTAGAGGTCAATTGAGAACAACAACAACAACAACACAACAAAAACAACAACAACAAAAATGAAAAAATGTGGCTCGTCCGAATGTATTGTCACGTAGCCAGGTCCGAGTAGTTTCATCGCAGCGTGGACGGACATCCCTGTCGTCGATGCAATAATAGCCCCGTGGAGCACCACGTCAGTGGCCTCGCCAAGAGACCGGGGAAGGCGCCGATGTTGTCCGTTTTGATTTAACTCGTGACCTTAAAGACGGCGCCGGGGTCAATCTGGAGAGCCGCCGCCTTGAGACCCTGTGTGTGCGTGACGCTGTGCTTGAGAGGTTATTTAGTGTGCTGCTGCTGCTGCTGCTGCGTTGGGCAGTGGTGCACGAGCACAGTCAACAAGAACAACAACTCGACCAATTCGTCAACAACAACACCGCCTTGCACTGTAGAATACGCCACGTTTTGGCTCGCGGCCTTTGTTCGTAGCGCGCACGTATGGAATTTCATGTATGCGCTACGAAGGAGTGCCATTTTCCTTCGCCTATTTCCATTCGTTCGTGTGAAATTTTAAGGCCGCGGTGTTATTGACGAATGTGCCTCAAGTGGCGAGGTAAGGCTCTCAGGCATTGGCAGCACTTGCATGCCGCCTACGGTTGCCACCCTGTCCTGGATTTCCCAGGATCTATTGGACACCAATGCCGAAACATTATCACGTGCAATGCTACGAGCTCATTCACAGCGGTGTTTCTGCGGCCGTCTGGAACGCTCTTCCTTTCGATGTTAGGAGGCCACTGGAGCCGTGCACTTTCAAATCGACTAGATGGAAAAGTGATTTATTTAGAACTGATTTTTGTGTTCAGTTTGGTTGTCCTTCCCCCGTGCCTCCGATTAGCGCGGTTGGTAATGTAAGGTGCGAAAGAAGTTCCAACGTACGCACATACACATACGGCTGTCCTGGGAAATCTGGCAATCTGTCCGTGACATTACGCGTCCCCGTGTTTGTCAGGGGTGGGGAGGGGGCTGACTCAGCCCATCATCCCTCTGCGGTTGATTAAATAAACTACCACTTCTTGGGGAAGTCAACAATGATTGTCTTCTCGTTAAATCGCCCCCGCCAAAGGAACGTGGAATTTCCACGTCTGGCACAGGGCTGTAAACGGGAGATGAGCCCCCCCCCCCCCGCAGTTTCCATTACTTAGTCGAAAAGAACATCAAAATTGTTTGACCAGAATTGTCGTTCACCCGTAGCTCTCCGCTGCTGTTCCCGCTGTTGTGAGATATTCGCCCTCTTCTCACGTGTCTCGGCTGTTCAGTACCTCGGCGAGGACGACCCTGCTCACTTCACGCCGCCGGTGAATTCACCACCCGTACGTGAGCAGCATGCGTTGAGATGCGGATCAATTGAGTCTCTTTATTGAGTGTCGCGCAATGCAGGATGAGATTCGATTCAATTAAATTCATGGGGTTTTTGTTTTTTTGCTTGCTTGCTTGCTTGCTTTGTTTCTTTAGGAAGGTGAGAGGCAAATGGAGCTTTTGGTGGGGTGGCAGATTTGTGCCGCAGAGAGGCGCCAGCGCGTTGCATCAAAAACATAAATCGACTCGAGACTGTTTTTTTTATCATTTTTGCCAACGGAAGAGTTCGAGAGCCATTGCCCCCCCCACCCCCCCCCCCCCCCCAGACTCGCTCGAATCTTTCGTGCACATCGGCTCGCTCGGTGGGGCGATTGCGACCGATGGCTTTCTCGGGCAAACGCGGGCCCCGTAAATGAGAGAGCCCTTTAACGAGTCATTTAATTTCTGAGCTGATAAAACGCCGGAGGAGCGACGGCGCGTGGTGCCACGCGCGTGCTGCCACCCTCATCCACCCACCCACACCGAACCCACCACCTCGTCCCCAGCACTTGGGGGAGCAGAGGGTCGGAGGATCGCGCAATTTCGTGAGACTCCCTCCCCTGCCAACGCTGACGCCCCGTGAGAGATAAAAAATGAGTTCCTTTGTAGGGCGCCGAGCTTTGTTTATATTTTAAGAGTTCTAGATTTGAAGCTTTCGTGGCTGCAAAGATTCATACTCTTATTCTTAGGTGTTTTCGGTAAAGTCACGTAGGTAAAACATCAAAATTAATAAAAATAATAAAATAAAATAAAGATCACGACGTTTCGGAGGCAACACAAGTCTCCGTCATCAGGTGGGACAGTCACAGCCAGATCAGCTGCATCAAGTGAGGCAATGATTCAAGATGTAATCCCTTAAAAGCGAGTTGAGGGGGGAGGAGAGGGGGGGGCTCATCAGAATGTGGTAGCCAATGAATGGAACGTATCGGGAGAGAGGGGCCAAAAAAGGGTGGGCGACGGCGTGCCCAGGACCGGTTCAGAAAATCGTCACTGGTCTTGGCCGTGAGCGGGAATCGAACCCGGGTCGCCGGGTTCATAGCGCAGCGTAGCGCTAACCGCTACACTAACGCTCCCCACTACACACAAACACACACAGACACATACAAACATAGGCACAAACATGCACACACACACAAACACACATACACACACAAACACACACATACACACATACATACACACACACACAAACACGCACACAAACATACACATACACACACACGCAAACACACACACACAAACATACACACACAAACACACACACACAAACACACAAACATACAAACACACATACACACACAAACAAACACACATACACACACACAAACATACACACACAAACACACATACACACAAACACACACAAACACACATACACACAAACACACACACAAACATACACACACAAACACACACGTACAGACAAGAGTCCGCGCACCTGCGCCCCGGTTAAGTGGCAACGACTGAAGCTGATTAATAAAAAGGCTTACAATACCCAAAAAAAATACAAAAGCTCCGCCCGCTTCAAAGGAACTAATTTTATCTCGCGGGGCATCACCGAGTGGTTGCAACAAAAAAAAAATTGGATCCTGAAAATGAACGAAGCCGTCGTCGCACGATCGCTACGGCCGGAACTTGAAGGCGATCACCAGGGACGTCTCTGTTATTTCCAGGCTCGCCTTGCGGATTAAAGGGCCACAATAATTAAGGTGGCTGCCTCGCTGGCTCAGGAGACGCGTGCTATTCCTGGTGCGCCGACGAGCCAGCGGCGGCTTTATGAGCCCGTGGTTCAGTG
>NC_083831.1:11130434-11195244 GCF_015708825.2 Lethenteron reissneri | reverse complement strand
GCCCCTCTCCCCCTCCCCCCGCCCCTCTCCCCCCCCCCCCTCCCCCCCCCTCTCTCCCCCCTCCCCCCCCCCTCTCCCCCCCTCCCCCCTCCCCCGCCCCTCCCCCCTCCCCCCTCCTCTCCCCCCCCCCTCTCCCCCCCCCGCCCCCCCTCTCCCCCCCCCCCCGCCCCTCTCCCCCCGCCCCCCTCTCCCCCCCCCCCGCCCCCCTCCCCCTCCCCCTCTCACATCCGACTCCACTTCGATGTCGTCATTGTCGCTCATCGTAGGCGCGGCGCGTGTGAGCCCGTGGCTGCTGGAGCTGCTCGAACGCGAGCGGCAGCAGTCGTAGCGGTAGTACTTGTTGTTTACTCTAAACGTTGTTGTTGTGTTTACTCTAAACGATGCTGTTGTTGTTGTTTATCGCCGCGATCCGGGACTGAACCTCGACCCTCCGGCTTCGCGTCTCGTCGACGCGGACCTCGGCGAGCTCCCGGAAGCGCGCGGTGATTGGCCGAGGGGGTCCGGCCACGTGACGTCGCCGACACGTGTGTTCCGCGTGGGGCCCCAGTGTTGTCAACGAGCGGTGCGCGATATATCGCGATAATTAACACGATTTATCGCGATAATTAACACGATATATCGCGATAATTAACACGATATATCGCGATAATTAACACGATATATCGTGATAATTAACACGCTATATCGCGATAATTAAACACGATATATCGCGATAATTAAACACGATATATCGCGATAATTAACACGATATGCCGTGATAATTAACACGGTATATCGCGATAATTAACACGATATATCGCGATAATTAACACGATATATCGCGATGATTAACACGATATATCGTGATAATTAACACGATATATCGCGATATCACCACGATATTAATTTGAGTTTACAGTACTGCACTGTTTTTATAGTTCCAGTAGCGATATTGCTTTGTAGAACATTGCGGTGAATGTGGAGTAGCATCGCCCTCTAGCGGCTGCAGGCAATGCCTTCCAAATGCATACTAATATTCAAAACACATTCCGGCGGAGGGAGCTGGTAGGAACGTTGGGTTGCTCGGTCAATGGCCTGCAGGGTCAACGGCGGCGTGGTGTATTCCGCAAATATGCCCGACTGTGAGGGCGGGCACAAGCCGGCGTGAGTAGGTTAAACGTTGAGTTTTATAAGGGCACCACGGGGTGACCAGCCCCTCCCCACCCAGCCCCACCTCTCCCACCCCCCACCGAGCTCCACCCTCCCCCACCCAGCCCCTCCCCACCCTCCCCTCCCCACCCAGCTCCACCCTCCCCACCCAGCCCCTTCCCACCCTCCCCTCCCCACCCAGCCCCTCCCCACCCTCCCCTCCCCACCCAGCCCCTCCGTCCCCACCCAGCTCTTCTCTGCACGACGGACACAATAATCCCCTGTGGGCTGGTGTAACCAGGAGGTTCCTACCAGTAAAAACATCGTACTTTGTTTACACTGGCGATTTTGTTATTGTTATATCACAGTTGCTGAGCACAGGTCCAAAGGCCCAAAACGTCAAAGTGGCCAGTAAGAAACAGTACGATCGAAGTTGTTGTAATCGATACGAGTTGTCAACACTTTAAATGAAACGATGCGCGGTGCTTTGGGGCCGTCCATAAATGACGTCACGCACCTAAGGGTGGGGGGGGAGTCAGACATTTGTGACGATGTGTGACGAGGGGGGGGGGGGGGTGAGGAATGTGACGTCACATCAAAATGCGCAGCTTTAAATAAATATAGAAAACACGTTTTACTTAATTAAATAGACTTTTTAATAAATGTATTCTCCTACAACATCAGAGTGCAGCGCCACACTAAAGACGCACCACAATGACAATAGTTTAAAGCGATTTGAAGCATGTTTTATTTGGGGGGGGGGGGCAGGGCTTTGTGACGTCATATTTGAGGGGGGGTCTGACTTTTTGTGACGCCGTGTAACGAGGGGGGGGGGTCAAAAATCGTCAAAATCGCGTGACGTCATTTATGGACGGCCCCTTTGTTGTCAGCCAGTTGGCGTGGTGTGTGACATTGTGGGTCTGCTTGCACGTGCAGATGTAGAGGGATCGACCAATTCATTTATTTTAATGTACTCTCATGCTCCTCATACATGCGTCATGTCGTCTCTGTAAGGGCAGCCGCTGCTGTGCCCATGTTTCTGATCCATCATAGCTGGCACTAACTTTCCTCTTCAAGGCATCATGGCATGCTCCATTTCTCGCCCGCTATGCATATGCGAGCGGTGTTCACCGCATGTATGTACAGGTATGTTGAACTTCTTTCGCACCGCACGTGGCCAACCGCGCATGCGCAATTTAGCCAAATTAAGTGCAAAATCAAATTTATTGTCACTGTTTTTGTGTGTGCGTGAAGTCATTGGTGACCGTGCTGAGACCACCAACTCACTCCGCTTGCGGGGCTGGCTTTACCACAGGTCAAAGGGATGTCCCAACTATAGTCAACATTACAGGCCTGAGCCAGCTGTGGAAATTCCACATTCCTATGGCGGGGGCAACTTGATTCATAGGACAATTGCTTTCATCAAAAGTTGCAGCGCTCTTGCCCCTCTTGAGCCAACTGGTAACATTGCATTTTGTACTGTTGTTTCTAAATGTCAGTCAAGAAGATTCAACCCCTCGTTGCTATGAGATTGGAATAAGTGGCCTGGAATGCATTTCCTCGTGCCTGAAATTGCACTCCCGTGAGACACAAAAGCCTGTCTTGGGGCAGGTTGTGCTTTCAAATTAAATGCTGCAAGCACCTAAAAATAGCTAAGCCATAAAGGTTTGAGTAGCAAAAACAATAAAGAGATTAAGTTGCCTTCTCTGTGCACAGAACGAGAAATTGAGCCATTGACCTTCGCTGAATTTTATCTGGACCATGTCACGCTACAATGGCTGATCAAAGTCAAAGTTCTCCCGTGTAGCCTTAACAGACTGTAGGGGCAAGTGCTGTTAGCGAGCACCTATGAAGGACGGAACGGCACACGAGGGGGTGGGTGGCCAGCACCACGCCCGACCGCCTTTGTCTCCCCAGTGGCGATGTTTACACACTGCACCATGGTACTCATTTGAGGCTGAGTCGACCTAGGGGAGGGCCCGGGACTGGTTCAGATAATCGAACTCGGGTGGCCGGGTTCGTAGTGCAGCGTGGCGCTGACCGCTCACTACCACGTGCACATTCCAATGGCTGGTGCCAGTGCATCCACGAACATTTCGAGCGAACTTTAGATTTAAAGCTTTCGTGACTGCAGGGATTCATATTCTTGGTTCTTTCGGTAAAGTCACGTAGAAGGGAAATAATAAAATTATAAAACAATAAAATTCTCACGACGTTTTGACTGCAACACAAGCAATTACCATCTCATCATCATGATGATTGCTTGTGTTGCAGTCGAAACGTCGTGATAATTTTATTGTTTTATAATTGTATTATTTCCCTTCTACGTGACTTTACCGAAAGAACCAAGCAGATATTTCGACGTGAACGTTTTAAAAAAAACAATTGGCCCGAAAGGGAACTTGGCCGGAGTGATAACAGTACTTCACGTGCGTTTTAACATAAAGTTTCAAAATCGTAATGACTTTCCCACGTCCCTGCTGGCGAGACAGCCCCCGCTCGATCAGGGTACCTTGGCCTGCTCTTCCACGCCGGCCAGATGCGATGGAAGCCGTGGGAAGTCACCGTACCCACCACACACTTGACCCCACCACACACGCCAGTGTAACGATGCCCTTTTACACAGCTGGGCCCATAGCGACAGCGGAGCGTTGGTGTACGGTGTTTTTTCTGCAATATTTTTGCTGTCTTTTCTTGAATTTTCTGTTTGCACTTAGTCACATATTCACTTTAAGATGTTTTTTGTTCATGTTTTTGTTTTTTGTTTGTTGCGGTTGCACCCGATTCAAGAGCTGAATGGCTCACAGGGCTATACCTAATAAATGAACTTGAAAAAACTTGAACTTGGTGTGGTGTGGTTCAAGAAGCTCGTTCCAACTGCGAGATGGAGTAGAACCGGCGAACATTTGCATGCCAGGTGGATTATTAACAACGCCGAGAGACGGCGAGGCCTTCATCCAGCAGTGGAGTTGACCACGGCCGACGACGAATAATCGAATCAAGTGCTGAACAAATTCCTTTCCTCCTGATGACGATCGCTTGTGTTGTGATCGAAACGTCGTAGTTTTTTTTGTTACTTTCTTTGAACCGTATCCGTGACTTTACCGCAAGACCCAAACAATATTTAAATGACATCATTGTTTTTAAAAAAATATCTGCCAGCTATTAATCCAGCCGAGAGGGGGGGAGGGGCTGCGGCGGGTGACTACATTTCCCGCGCGGAGGAATACCGCGACTCACAACGGATGGCGGTGAATCACCCCCCCCCCTTCTAACCTCCTCCCCCCCACCCCCTCCCCACCCCTCTCTCTAATTTCCCAGTTCGGATAGCGAGCCGCGCCGCCCGCGATTCGCTGCCGCCCAACCACGTGGTCGCGGCCCCCGCAACCAACCGCGCGCGGCCGTGGCGTCGCGAGGCGCGCTTATCCGCGCTGCGAAATGCAAACGCGCGCCGCGGCCTGTCCACATCCGCGTCGCGGCAGAGTGAGGAGGAGGAGGGGGGGATTTTTTTTTCGTTGCGTGGGGGTTGTGACGGCCTCCGTGTTTACTTTGGTTTTATTAATCTCTTAATTATTAGGAGTACATTTTTTTTGTTTTTCTACTTCTGCCGGAGGTTAATGTTCGTGAGGTAGTGGCGTCGTTAGCTTGGATTGTTTTCCCACCACCACCACCGCCGCCGCCGCCGCCTTACACGCGCGCACATGGATAAGTTTGCGATTCGGATGGTTGGGCCTGGCGGTGAGTACGGGTTGCTGTTGTTTACGTGCCGTTAAACGTCGATTGTTTAAGTTGTTTATCTTTTTAATTGCCGTGTTTTGTCAAATAGCCGCCGCGCAGATCGTCGTGGGGACTTACTGCAGCGGTCGATGACATTGAGTAGCCCAAACGTTTGATGCAAAGTCGGTCGCGGTCTGATCGCTGATGGTGATACTGGCAACCGCCACTGTAATGTGGAATTTCAACCATTGTTGTACTGTAACTTATACACGTAGTGTCAGACGTGTTGTAAGTTACATTATACACCGCGCAGTGTATTTGGCCGAGTGACCTAATCAACAAATATACAGGAAAGCTTACTGGTGAGACCTGAACTGGCCAGAGAAATGTTGAATGTCCACAAGTTTAGTGTGAGACCTAAGGATGTCTTTTCGTTGTGTCACGCTATAAAGTAGATGATCACACAGTGGAAAGTTAATAGTGGATCATCTCCTGGTGAGCCAGGGATCCTCCATAGGAGAACGTACAATTTCAACGAGCACATAGCATATTTGGGCTTTAGAGTTTCAGAAAGTGCAGTCGTTTACGATGCCGATAATTGTTTTTTTACCCTTTTATCTGGCAACAAAACTGACACCTTTTTTCACAAGGAGTCATGTTGCATAGACTACAATACCTGCAGTCATGCAAACAAAAACATAACTCTGATAATGTATGCACTGTCCTTGAAGTTGAGTGGTCCACACCCGAGACAGCTTTCCTTAGAGCCTAGTCTCACATGGTGTTGGACCAGATGACGCCAAAAGGCGCACAACTCAAAGACAATGCACCATCAAAGTATGAGAGCTCGGGGTAAGCATTTACACCATTGGAACCTCCTTTGCCAGTAGAAAAATATGATACTTGGTTTAAGATAATAAGATAATTGGTAAGGAAAGCTGTCTCGGGTGTGGACCAATCGACTTCAAGGACAGTGCATACATTATCAGAGTTATGTTTTTGTTTGCATTATGACTGCAGGTATTGTGGTCTATGCAACATGACTCCTTGTGAAAAAAGGTGTCAGTTTGTTGCCAGATAAAAGGGTAAAAAACAATTATCATATTTTTTTACTGGCAAATGAGGTTCCAATGGTGTAAATATTTACGAAGCTACTACGATGTTCCCACTTTGTGGAAATCCAGTTGTGGCCAGGGACACGGGGGGCCCTAGGGACGTGGAATTTCCACCACCGCTGTTTGGCTAACCACAAAGCTCGTTTGCGAGATGCAATTATCAGTTGCAGTGTGTGTTAGTGTGTTGGTACAGTAGGGGGCACAGGTGGTGCATCGGCCAGTCATCTCGGTCAGTCGACCCGTGGCACCTGGGTCTGCCCCGTGACCTCCTGCCAGCGGGCGTTCGACACTTCACGTGGCCTCAAGGTGCACTTGGCCTGGCACAAGCGTCGTGGTGACGTCACCGCCACTTAGTGGCGAATGGCGGTTGTTGTAGTGTGTGTTAGTGTCTGTTAGTGTGCGTTAGTGTGTGTTAGCGGTAGTGTAGTGGTTAGCGCGCTGCGCTATGAACCCGGCGACACGGGTTCGATTCCCGCTCACGGCCAACACCAGTGACGATTATCTGAACCAGTCCCGGGCCTCCCCTAGGTCGACTCGGCCTCAAATGAGTACCTGGTGCGGTGTGTAAACATTGCCACTAGGGAGCCAAAGGCGGTCGGGCGTGGTGTTGGCCACCCACCCCCTCGTGTACCGTTCCGGCCTTCATAGGTGCTCGCTAACAGCACTTGCCCCTACAGTCTGTTTAGGCTATTTGGGGGATCTTTATCTTTGTTAGTTATACAACTTTTAGTTGTCAATATTTGCCTGTCCCTATTGGCAGGATTGGCTCTGGTCATCAAAATCTGGAATTACCCAACGATGTTGTCATGGCCACCGATAGTGTCAATCAGGGAGACGTGTGCCGACTTTCACTTGGTTAAGTTATTTCCTTCATGCAGGCTGTTATGAATAGGATATGTGTGCACTAACGTTTCACACGAAACTCGATAGTAATATGGATTGTGTAATGTATTGAACGCGTTATGACCAAAACTGCCCTTAATTATCCATGCATAACAGGCGTTGTAGGCTCTGTGTGGTTGACAGCAGAAGGGCAGCCCATCCAAAGCAATGGCTGTCATGCACTTATACCTGCTGCTCCACCTTGACCAGCATGGTGATGTATGGCAAAATAACCCCGCCACACGGCTTGGACAGGCAACTCATTCAGCAGTGGCTTTACAAATGGCTGCAGATGTACAATTGTGGTACATTGAGCCTTGGCCAAACAATGCTTGGCACAAAGACATTCACAGAGACGTTTGGTTCACGCACGACCTCGATGGACTTTTGAATTGTCTTAACACACCAAGGCGGTGTTGCTTCTGTTTGTTGTGCTCGACACACACCGTGGGTGACTCATTTGCGAAGTGTCACTGGTGCTGCTTAAGTTACATTGCAGTACATGACAGCATCGCCACTAATTACGTTACAGGCTTACAGCACAAGTACTGTGCCGTGTGTGTGTGGCTCGTTCCATTGCACCCGGGAACCTGATCGCCGGCTCTCAATGCACACGGCGCCGTGGGATCGCTAAATATAGACCTTATTGTCATCCGAAGCTCGACTCAACACGGTATGCATGTAATATTTCCTTCAGGGTGCACATACGAGATTGGGCTATTTTGGACACATTGCTTGTAATAATCCTGTATTGATGTTACTGCCCCTTGTCGGTTCGCTGTTGGGATGAAGGCCCTCCCATGCCGTGGTTAGTCGGTGTGGATTGGTGAAGGGAGAGAGCGGCCGGTCGTGGTTTAGTTATCGCCGCTAAGGTTAGCTGTAACCGCGAGTCGAACTCAGGTTATCTTGAGTTCATAGTACAGTATAGTGTTATAATTCACTGCGCATCACGCCGAATACAGTGCATGATACAGTGTTGTTATGAAGACCTGTTTGTCATTAAGGAAGATAGGCTGTGGACTGAATGTTGCATTTAAAACTATTTGTATATATTTAAATGTGACCCATGATGGTGCATTTATTGCAATAATGTGTGTGCGAAATATCATAAGGCTTAAATGCACTGTACAATCTATACTTGTGTTAAATTGTCTCGATAATGAAGCATTTGAGATACATTCATTGCACAGGCATGCAGACCTGCAAGTTTAAAATGGAAATGCTATACGCTTAACCTCTATCGTTACAAGTACAATACTGCGCAATATTGTGTTTAATAGTTTAAAAGTATGTGTGTGTATAAAATAATACCCAGCAAGGCGCCACCTTGTCCCAAGACTGTTTCAGGAGGGCCAACTTTGGGATATTTGCCACATACCTGGGTTCAATCATTTTGAATTAATGGCAATGTACCGTAATTGCAATCTCCGCTAACAATACCGTTGTGATGGTAATTATAATTAACCCCAGGTCTGATTTGACCAATTCCATCCATATTCAATTTAACACGTAGGCTTTCGCGACCAATGTTATTCATAATATAGGTTTTTGGGTCAGATCGCGTTATTTATAAATATGTCGTAACCCTCCACCACCCGACACGGCCAAACAGTAAAAAATGTGTCACGTTTTTCAAAGGACAAAATAATTCACTTCTTTAGCCCAAATTTTTAATTTTAAAATGCTGTTAATTCTCTCTTCAGCACACTGGTGGGCTAAATAATTGAATTAGTTTGTCCTTTAAAAAACGTGACACATTTTTTACTGTTTGGCCGTGTCGGGTGGTGGAGGATTACGACACATTTATAAATCCATCCATATTGACTGCACGTGTAAGGGAATCGCCGGAGCAAACTCCATACACACGAGGAGTTATTCACTCACGGGTCTTAACATTTTCAAGCCCACGTCACAGCCCTAGAGTACAATCTTGATGATTGCCGATGTGCCTCTATCCAGACTCCATGGTGATGTAGTAAATCTGTACACGATTATGCTTGCCGATGACCAAGTCACCCAGAATGTGCTAGCTCTAATCGAGATCTCAGAAACTATGCAGGAGTGAGCTTGGAAGGTGCATAGGCACCCTTGTGCATAATACAGTGATTGTTGTCGGCAGAGGATACTGCAGAAACATCAATCAAGGTACAGGTAGTCCTCTACTTACGATGGAGATGCGTTATGACAACCCCATCGTAAGTCAAAAATATCGTAAGTCGAAGATGACCTAGCCTACCCAGGAGTCTTAAAGAATGGTGATAATTTATCAAAACAGCAATTTACAGTACCGTACTGTATAAACTATCTACTGTACGTATTTATTAATTACAATACTGTATTGCACAGTGAAATGTAAAGTAAAAAAACAAGGTAAATTCTTAGCCTACCTATATGAACTGCAATTTAATATACATTTTTTTCAGGAAACAATTCTATCTGCTCTAAAAAAAGTTTTAACATGCATTGAACGTATCGTATCGTGGTAACCCTAACATGAAATCGCTAAAGCTACGTATCATACATTCATTGAACGTATCGTAACGTATCATATTGTACTGTACTCACCAAGATTCGTACGTTGCTGCGTTTGCCTGCCGCGCAAAATTTAAAAACTTTTACAATTTTGTCGTATCGCCATCGTAAGATCGAAAGATCGTAAGTCGGACCATCGTAACTCGGGGTATTATACTTTGATCCAACAATTATTCTCTTTGCCTTCACCAAACCGCACTGATGAGCGTGGTTGAAGTATGGTCAAAAAACCCTCACCAACTGCACCTTGTGGGGAGGCCCGCATCCACCTGCGGATTGACAAAAGGGCTCTACATTTACAACACATGATCGATCTGAGTCCTGTATTTGAATTCGGCAGGTAAATACAGATGCACGCTAACACGTGTTCTGCATTGGTGGCTTTAAGATACAAAGGTTACTTGTAAACTGTTGAATTTGCCAAGGTTAAAGAGCACGAGAGATAAGCCGGCTACAATATAACACATTTGATTCAATGCAAGTTAATGTATTCACTTTAATAAGTACATTGCACGATTGCACGCGCTTTATATATTTGTAGTAACATTATTTTATGTCATGTTGCTTGGTCATTACCTCAACTAATAGCTTTTGTACTAGTTGATTCCAACGTACTTTAATTTTACAAGCTGCCAGGTGGCACTGGTTAGAGTACCGTATACAATTTGCTATCAGAAGGCGTGTATTTAAATTCAATGTAATGGTCAACTGGGTCCACCATCCCCCAGGCCATAACAATAATTACCACTTTAAAAAAATAATACCTCCCATAACAATAACAGTGTTGTCTTCAAGCTTTACTTTCAGCGGTAACTTACCTCATGTGATGAAAGGGACAGTGTGGAAGACATTTTATATCAGTTCGTGGAGCGGTGGTAAAGTAGTTAGCACTTCACACTGTGAACCTGGAGACATGAGTTTGATTCCCTGGCACGACTAGCATCAGTGGCAAGTGATATCCCTTCAACCCATGCCAACCAGCATGGTAACCAGCATGGTAAAGTATGGAAAATAAAATACCCCATGAGCAACATGGTTTGGGTAGGCCTTCATCCATTGGTCGATTGAGAATGCCTGGAATAATTATTTTTACGTCAGTATTTGGTGCCATGATTGCGAACAGTATAAATTTCACTTTGAGCCCAGTGCAATGTTACGGGTTTTCACTTAACAATCGCATTCGAACGCGCCGCATAGTTTGAACTTCCTCGAATGGCAATCGCTTAGATTGTTAGAAAAATTTAACTGGAGCGATTTTTTAATGACCTTTGTAATCTCTAAACTATTCTGTAAACGATTATAAAATAAGTCCATAGATGTATACCTAAAATACAATGTAATTTGGTTTGATGATGAGTCTAAGAAGGGTTCGAACGATTCACTGCAATTTGTAGTCCACAAGTACAAGCAGATGTTGGTAAACAGTACTGTGTACTGGTGGACAAATTACAGTATCGAACGATGAGATAAACCTCTTAATGAGAAAGCAAGGGCATAGTCTCAGCAAAGAAAGGCCTTTAGAATGACTTTTTTGGCACATGTTTTCTGACGGGAACAAAATCAGCCCTCATAGTCCTCTCCTTAAACAAATTTTTCGTCAGCGTGTATCGTTTTATCAAAAATCTAAGCGGCCTTGATGGAGTGCTCTTGCTTATTCATGCTACTGCATCACAATACTTACACGTCACATGTTTTCCATCGGATAAGTAAACACTTTATCGGGTGACTTATTCTGGACAATGAGGCATTGATGACTAGCAAGTGTTGTAACCGTTTAAAATATCTTGCTGGCACTTTTGCTTCCTAACCACATGCGAAACACTGCGAAGCATGGCAAAGCAAAGCCAAAACATAAGCATTGCAGTGTGCTATTTGATTGTTATTGTTGTGGGTTCTAGCCAAAAGTCTCTGCTTCTCTCAACGAAGTGCAAAACGGACCGTTTGTGATCTGCATTGCCTGCCCAGCGTGATGCGGTGATGAGAGATGATAATGGTGACATCATCGATCCCAGCCCATTTTGATTTGGTTTATTATTGTATTCCATATTTTTCAGTTTTACAAGGTTTAAAATTTTGAACAAGGTTTGTCAGCATAATATGCGAATAATAGTGGTCATTCCACAGTACTAGCAGTACAAATTCCATAAAATTACGTGTTTAAAACACGTTTTCATCGTTGTATGTAGAAAAGTTTTTAGTTATGCAAATTCTATGCATTTTCTTCCCATATTAGTTTGTGGAACCACAACGATAATCATTAGCATGATGGACAAATAATGGAATTTTTGCCGACATCACAAAGATCCTGGAAATTATCTGAAAAGCCATGCATGATTACACGGGTTCTCAAGGGAATGGAGCTGGTGGTCTCAGCCCTGTCACCAATGACTTCATCGACAAACTTTACATTGAGTTTCTTTTCACTTAGTTTATTGGCATGCCACAATGTATTTGCAGGCCTCATGAAAGCGTGATCCTAGTATGAATAATGAGACATTTAAAGGGAATTTTTAAGTGGTTCTGTGATCTCATATGGCACTTTTTCAGACTAGGTGGTCGATGGCACACTTAAGAGAGTTCCAAATCTTCTTGGTTCTTTCGGTATATAATTAGTTTATTATGTTTTATTTTTATTATTTTATTATTTCCCTTCTACGTGACTTTACCGAAAGAACCAAGAAGATGAATCCCTGCAGTCACGAAAGCTTTAAATCGAGAGTTCCAAATAGAATTTTTTTTACATGACTGATGGCATGATTTTCATGGAATGATAAAAGCAAGAAAAAGGCATGATTTTGCATAAAAATTAAGTTGTATATTCAGGTACTGTGTATAGTCAGGGCCTCCCAGGGGAAAGGGGGGGGGCAAAAGGGGAAATTTTCTGTGTGCCTTGCACAGCAAAGAAGACCCCACAACAGGGGCTATTCTTTGTCGTTATTGAATAAGGGTACCTACACTACGTAGAATATATACCTGGGACTTTAGCCCTTTCCCCCGCCCTCCGTAAACCTATTGGTGTGTGCTGTAATTACACGGTATATTATGTTTTTAAAGTTATCTATAAATGTTTCCAGCAATATGTGTGCATGCAAGCTTTTTAGTGTATCCATGCACAGCATTTGCGTGCTTGCAAAAAAAACCAGTTCTGCAAGATTCCATTTTTTTGTTGTCAAATATCTTAGCCGGTTTGGCTGTACATTTAACAGAAGCCTAGCAAATGTTGTGCCTGTATCCTTGCTGGTGTGTGTCGCGTTTAAGTAATCTAGATCAAGTGATGCCATCACACCCTGCTTTTGCCAAATTACTTGACCACCAATTCGTACCAGTATCCTACTATCTTAAGTTGGATTCACCGACCACTGGGTGCCACTTTGTCTGCCTGTATTGGTAACCCACAGACTCCTCCATCCTGCACACGTGCCCCGTCTGTCACAGCCTCTTCTTCCAGATTACATCTACAGCACTGTGTTTTTGCCGCATTCTATTCCAAACTTACAAATTGCTTCCCTGTGCTGCAATAACACATATGGCATCCTCTGCATGGACATGGATTCAAAGGCCAGAAGCTGAAGTTCAGCGTGGGTCTCAGTTTTTTTTCAGACAAGACCGCTGTGATAGTGCACATGAGCTGTCTCCATAGAAAGACAGCTTATGTGCACTATCCCACACAGTCGTAGTGATTTTAGCAATTGCAGCCTTCAAATTGTTAGTTTGACACGTAGGCTTATTATTTATAATCAAGGTTTTTTTGGTTTAGATTGTGTAAGTATAAATGTGTCGTTAAAGCCGCCACCACCCGGCATAGCCAATTAATAAGGTTTGTCATGTAAACGAAACGTGCCAACTAGTTACTACTTCAGCGCACAGGTGTGTTCGAGAATTCTGGCAAAATCGCCCGATGATGCTGGATGTAGTTACCAGCAAAACGTCGTACTAAAATTGAATGTTGTGGATTTACTCTCCCAACACACCGGTGTGCTGAAGAAGTAACTAATTTCCACGTTTTGTTTACATGAGGAACCTTACTAATTGTCTGTGCGGGTGGTGGCGGTTTAGCCACGCATTTATACTTAGGTGATCTAACAATAAAAAAACTTTGTTCAGATTGTTAGTTGAGCGCTGTAATCAGTGCCACCCAGTATTCAGCCTTTGGCCATCCACCACTGGATGAGGGCCTTCCCCGTTCCTTGCGGGTTATGATGGTTATCTGTCCGTACTTCATGCTCGTCATGAGGGCTTGGTGAAGGCTTGGAGCATAGATTTGGGAACATATAAATAGAGTACAACGATGGATTTTGCTTGACTGCTGTCTGATTTTAACGACAGCCCCATGTCCGCTTAACATTTGCTATACATGGTTGGTCACCTATTTAAACAATTCAAGCTCCATCCTGCTTAGCTTCTGAGATCTAATGAGATATGTTGTATTCTGGATAATTTGTCATCTATACTGTGGTATCTACTGTACATGAATTGTGCATGGGGTTTATTGCGTGGGTGTTTGCGTATCAGTGTTGTCATCTGCTTGTGGGTGCCTTTTTGTTTTTTGTGCACGAATCAGCCGAGCTGTGAGTTTAGGTGTGTGATTTTAGCCGTGGTCGTGTATAGCATTTGTGAGTGAGTGTTTGACTAGTGTTCAGTGCGCTCAGCACTTAACCTGTAGGGGTGTTACGATTAAGATATTTTAATACGATTCTCAAGCTCACGATAATGCATGGAGTCAAGTGTAAGAAATCATCTTTTTTTACTTTGTATATATGTTGTATGTAATGGATTCAGATGACCCCTCCAGCCACTGCAGAATGTTATATTCACAACAATGTTATAAATATGATTACCGAATCTAATCGCTATTCTAAGTTGTGACAATGCATTGAATCACAAGGGAACATTTGGACAAATGATATGTTAATATTCTAATACCAATGTTCAGTGATATACTAATGGAACATTTAGACTTATGGAGCGAATAAAACTACAAACGAGAGGGAGGAAAAAAACCATAAAAACTACAAATGATGATGGTAAAAACAGAGATGAAAATAATCCATTCTTGAAATTCAAGTTGCGGAATTTTCTGAAGTGGCATTGCCATTTGACGCTAATTGTTGTAAGGATGGATTTCAAAGTAGTCACTGAAGGTGGCCAGATGACTCGGACAACAGCCACTGCTGAGTCGTGCCTACGTAACAACATATATTGCATAATAGCGACTCAGAGCTCCTTGTTTATTGATGCAATAGCCTACTTTCTAACGTTTTACAGTGACTTACAGCTAAAACCAAAAAATCTTCGTAACTATATAAACACTTCTGCAGGTCTGCTACCTTTGTTAAATAATAATTTGAAGCCCTCACTTAGGTTTAAGATAATTGTTAACTCGCGTGCTGATGTGGCTACAGTATACCGTGCTTCCGGCGTTTTATAGCTTGTGCAAAGTAGATAGGTTCAAAGAAAATAACAAAAAACTACGACGTTTCCGAAAGATCCAAAGAATATGAATTCCTGCAGTCACGAAAGCTTTAAGTCAAAAAGAGATGCAATGTGTTGCCTTGCAAAAGTGTTGTACTTGACAAGCAAGTCAGATAGTAGTGGGGGGGGGGGGGTGCATTATGTAACTTGGTATTGACAACAGGCTGTAAAGAGTGAAACAAATATTTTAAAAGTTCTTAGAAACAAATAGAATAACTGATCATAATATGTGCACATTGCATCTAGCCGTTCCATTGACCTTGACATAATTCACTTGTTCTTTTTTATATGTCCAAGTATGAAATCGGTTCTCCCACGCATTGCACATTTCGCGACAGTAACTGACTTTTTGTTTGTTTCAGTTTACTTTTTAACATTGGTGCTTTCACACAACCAATATTATTAATTTGTTTTTTGGATTACATCATGTGGGCGTCGCTCGAATTGACATAGTATCTACGCTGTAATCCAGTAACGAATTCTGAATCGTTATTTAGTATTTGCTTATGTTCCGGGTTAACCACGTATTTATAAAAAAATGTTTATCAGATATATTTGGCACATCCCCTAATCTACAGAACCACGAAGTTTCCTGTCAAAATATGTGGCTGGGTGACTTCGGGGATAATTATTGTGTATTTGGCATAGCATTACATCGCACTGTCGAAAATTACTTATCGTTTTGCTTGTTTATCTGGGAAAAGCCTCTGAGTCTCTATACAGCCTTTAATGAGGGTCCTGCCAAGTTCACAGTCAGGGGCACTGTTGCTATGCTTAACTCCAATTGAGTCGTATGCAGGTATTTTTCAGCACTGGGATGTGTGACCCAATGCCAATTACATTCTAAATAATTATTGTTAGCTATGGATGAAAACCGGAGAACCCAGAACAGGGGGAGAACATACAAACTCCACTCAGAAAGGCACCTCAGTCACGAACCTCACCCGTGACCTTCTGGCTGTGAGGCACAAGTGTTACCACTGTGCTACGCTGTAAAGTACGTGTACATTAACCCTTTCCTGTTCCGAGACGTGTCTGCAAGTTGCAGTGTGAGGGGTCCCGTTCCCCTCTGAATCTCTGAACGCGCAAGCGGCTCCTCGTTGATTTTACTTGGAGGCATAGCACTCTATGATATCTGGCGTCAAACTGTGCCACATGCCCTCTCCCGCATTGCCTTGTGGGAGGCTCGGTACCAATAAAGTTATTTTATTTTAGTTTTTCTTCCGGTTTCGTTTCGATGATGTACATGTATGTCATTGGAATGGAATCGGAAGAAAAACTGCAACGTGAAAGGGTTTTAATCAAAAGTTGAATTTGTCTCCCTCTTTAAATGACCGCTTGGCAGTGCTCATATCTGTTGGCAGTTCTGAGCCTAAGAATGAAATTTCCACATTCCTAAGGCAAGGGCACATTATGTAAATGTGTTTTTTTAGATCTATTTCGACAAAAGTGGTAATGATTGTAAATTGCTGTAGCCTGGATAAATAAAGCTTATTTACTTAAAAGTGAACGTGTTTTCATTGCTAATGTTGTGCAATTTTTGCTCTTGCAGGGCTTTTTCCGAGCATTGATCCTGGTAGGGTTTGTGTTGTTTTACATTGCATCGATTCATAACACCGCACTAGTTTTCTCATTCACTGAGACAAAGTTGTTGTCGCAGCACTCCCATGCAGAGATTGGAGGTGAAATTTAACGTCAATGACTTTTCCATCTCATTTAACGTAAAATCGGCACATTTATTAAAGCGTTCCTCAACACTCGCTCGTGCCGTTTGGTTTACCGATGGCATTTAGACACAACATATGGCAGTGCTGAATTGTTCCACGTGTTGTTCTTACCTTGAGTATGTTAAATATTTCCTGTGGGGGTCACACCTTCGGTAATTAGCTTCATCAATTTACAGAGTGGTAACGAATGAACACCCGAGGGCATTGCATCTCACCATGGAGTAGGCTGAGGTGATAAATACTTGTAGATGTCGCGAGCAGTCTTCTTTTGCCATCGATCTTTTAAGCTAATTGTATTGAATGTGAAAAAAAAATGTCAAAGTGCAATCGGTTTCCCACTAAACCTAGCTTGGGGCAGTGGTGGAAATTACACATTTCTAAAACGGGGGGGCGGGGGGGTGAGTTATATCCTTATCGCAATGATTGTTGATTGCCCAGAATTGCTTTTCAATCCATGAGCTTCGATGGGTTGAGTCAACTCCCGATTTGAACTGTTGAGCTTTTCCGATTGCAAGCTGTGCTTTAAACCACTTTGCCACCTGACCAGATTAATTTACTTCCATGCAGCATGTACGAGGCTTAGGATTGCTGTAATGAATGTCTGGAATTAATTTACTGGTTCCTGCCTCCTTCCTGTTAATCTCCTCGCTAACACCACTCTCCTTCCTTCCTCTATGCCTACATTAGTGTCAATGTAGTCGGCTTGTTTTATTTTAGTTATGGTCTTAGACTAGTAAATGGTAGCGTGTGGAAATTTTCACTTCATAATCTGTGGAGTTATTTTAATGATTCCTTCATTTTTTCAACGAAAGCAGCCAAAATGCAGTCCATGAGTAGCTATCAAAATTTGCCACGCTCACACAAATACTATCAAGTCAACCAATCGGTGAACTCTTTTTACAGTGGCTATATATTTATATATCCATTACCAATTTTTTAATTCCTCATTGCACTGAAGTTTAATAATTTTGCTAAGTTATAACAAGTGCATCTTAATTCAGACAAGTTAATAACATTTTTCGAATTTGGCTAATGTGGACCGAGATATTTGGACCCAAAGTCACTTATCCTCTGGACGTTCCATCTTCTTCAAACGCAAGACGACCCTGTCATTCTTCCCCAAACGTGCCTGTTCGACTCTGCTCTCTTTGTCTGGGCTGTGCGCACAGGCGCCCTGGAGAACATGCTGGCTATGAAGCCGCCACAGCTGGAGGTGTACGAGCAGCCCAAGTCGCGCGGCATGCGCTTCCGCTACGAGTGCGAAGGCCGCTGTGCAGGCAGCATCCTGGGAGATCGAAGCACGGACAGCAACAAGACATACCCGGCCGTCAAGGTGAGACACACTACGAACCATCAGATGGTGAGACACCTGACAAACCATTAAGGTGAGAACCATTAAGGTGAGACCTGATGAACCCTCAAACGGTGAGGCACCCAACGAACCATCAGACGTCAACATACATACAACATATTGTCTTGACGATGAACTGTCGGATGATGGCATAACACAGGTATGTGCAGGTATCAGTCATATGTGGGACCTGATTTGCCAGGATCACAATATTATCAGAGCATTTTTGCTGGCATGTTTTGGCACACGTATGCGTGGTTAATGCAGACTTGATGTCTTGCAATAGGTATCAATTTGGTGTTTGAACATCTTAATACCTGATTTATTGCCAGAATGGTTAAAGCCTATTCTTATTTTCTTTCATCAATCAATTTTTATTTTATGTGCCAATATCGCCCTTGGTAAAATAAGCGTCACTGCACATTACGACGGAATGGGAAGGGTACGGGAAGGGTACGGGGAGCATACAGCAACAGGAATGTAAACAGAAACCCTGTCGGGCCCTCAGCGGCTAGCACCGACTGAGCAAAGTAAATTGCAACCGTGCGCAAAATAAAATGCAACCATGACATGAAGATGATGATACCCTCTTAGGTGGCACCCTACCACAAGAACACCCTCCTAAATGAAGCCCTACCGCCGGGCCAATGTGCCGTTTTGACACCGCCAGATAATTCCCCATCACGCCAACACGCGTTCTCGCGACGACGCGCTGTCAAGTGAGCGGAGGGCCTTGCCACAAACAAACAGCACTGTCATGATTTCATGCCTTGCTCTACGAATGCGCTGTAATGAAGACACGCTATCAGATGACGTCCGACCACGGAAACGTGCTGTGTTGATGACGAACTCTCAGGTGGCGCTACATCACAGCAGTACGCCGTCATGATTTTGCACTTCAAGGTGAAGTGTTAGCACAGTGCCCGGCATGTAAACTTCCATTATCTTGAAATAATTTATATAGCGCCTTATCCAAGGCGCTTTACACAAAACTAACAATCGTACAGATGAATGTAATGGTGGAGATGAGGTGAATGAAATAGATGAGGGGAAGCAATGGGGGAAATCTGTGATGCGTGAATTCGACGAAAGCGAAATTGATGGCAGTAAGTGATGACGAATGGATTGAATGAATGAGGAATGAGCGATAGCCGTATAATGAAATTATGAAGAGGGAAAAGTAACGGTGGTGGCGGTTATGAGGGGGAGATTAAGGGGTCATGGGGTGAGTTAGGGAAAATAGGTGAGTTTTGAGTGCGTAGCGGAAACTAGAAAGCGAAGGTGACTTGAATGTGGATCTTGATACGGGGGGGGGGCGATTCGTTACATTCCTAACGTTGACAGCCTCACGATCTGCCATGTGCGTGTTGAGTTTGAGATTTGTGTTTGTCCACGAGGCTAAGTTATTGAGTTTTGAGTTGACCGAACGACTTATCGCCGCAGCTGGTGAACTGCACTGGGCCGGCCAAGGTGCGCGTGTCGCTCGTGAGCAAGAATGACCCGCACCGGCCTCACCCGCACAGCCTGGTAGGGAAGGACTGCTCGGATGGTGTGTGCGAGGTGGACGTCTCCTCGGGGGTCACCATCGTGCAGTCAGTACTGGTGCACTGCACTCAAAACGTGCAGAACAGTGCATACCACACGCTGGGCCCGATACACAAAAACGCCACACTGTACAAACACGCCACATGCCAAACGCGGCACTAGGCACTCGTCACGGAGACACACTGTATTGGGCACACATCGTGCCACACACTGTACTGGATACAACACACTACCCTCAATAGATCGCACACTGCACAATGCAGCACACAAAACACAGTGCACAACACAGACGATGCTACACACAGCATGTTAACTTAACTCGCCACACAAAACACTGTACACTTACCACTGCACCCAGCACACGTCATATGACGTGCTGCACACAATACACCACACACAGCACTTGACACATGAAATGCCACACAATACAATGCGCCACACTCGCAGTACACACCACACACGGCACTCAAAATATCACATTGCATACAACGGGTTACGCACATCACATTACACACCAGACACAAAATGGCACGGCACAATAGGATAAACCACGTAAAAAACTAAAATTGGCATGGTCTTGAGACTCAAGAGGGCCTTTGCCAGGAAAACAATAAATAAATATATCAGCATACTTCCTAGTAAGGAGTTGAATCTGCTTATCATCCCTCCAGAATCAATAACACGAGTACCGCTTCGTGGAAAGTTTACACCGCCCAGAGTTTTGGAGGTGACGCGGCCTAGCCGTAAGCGCGCTCCATTCGCCGCGAGTGTGGAGGTTCACAACTCGATTCCAGCGGCCACCCTGGTTATTGCTTGCAGGTGTATTAACTTTCAAAATACACGCCACATGATTCGCAGTGGACAGAGCAGGCCAGTTTGCGCTGGCATCACGGTCCAAATTTGGCAAGTTTCAATTATGGCCCACAAACTAATCAATTGGAATGTAACATGGCAATCACCGTCCCACCGTCCGTGAAAGCTTTGCAGAACCCTCCTGAAAAGAACATCGAATTTATACCACTGCCTCAGTGTGATGGCTCGTTAAAGCAATTAGACACTTTGAATTTTATATAAATGTTTAGGTATGTATTTGTAACTTCTTTCACACCGTACGTAGCCAACCGTGCTAATCGGAGGTGTGGGATACAATTTGTTTTCAAAACAACGCTCTGTGTGCATAGTTTTCATATCAATAATAATGTCCTGTTGCCTAGTTTTCTAAACGGTGTTCCCAATAACTCTGTTCTAGGTTCCAAAATCTGGGCATTCAGTGCGTGAAGAAGAAAGAGGTTGCAGATGCCCTGAAGCTAAGGATCCAGAAGAACGTGAACCCTTACAAAGGTAACGCATCATCCTGTACACCCACTTTCCAGCGATCTATTATTCTTTACAACTACAACATTACAACAACAACAAACAAAGCAGATGGGTGCGAGCACGTGTGTGATGGGTCATTGCCTCCGCACTTTGTACATAGCAGTCCAGTGCTCGCCAAGCTGCATTGGCTTCTGGTTGCCAAACTATTGCTTAAGGTCGCACTCATTCCACACAAAGTGCTTGCCATAAGGAACCAACATACCTTGCTTATCTCGTCAAGGAGCATAAACCATCACGCGAACTCTGGTTATTCTCACAGCAGCGGCTTTTGGCTTGCCTTCGAACAAAGACTGGTCACTGCATCGTGTGCTTTCAGATGCGCTATCGTGGCCGTCTGGAACGCTCTTTCTACCGATATTAGGAATCCTCTTTTGCTGTGCACTTTTCAATCTAGATTGAACACTCATTTCTTTAAAACTGCTTTTCATGTTTAGTTTGTTGTCCTCACAAGCCGCGCCTCCCGAGTTGGCACGGTTGGCGACGTACGGTGCGAAAGAAGTTCTACATACATACATGCGTACCTTGTCTGCTGGCCGCAGTGCCAGAGGAGCAGGCCCTGGCTACAGAGGAGATCGACATGAACGTGGTGCGGCTCTGCTTCGAGGCATTCATCCACGAGCGTGGTCGCGTCATTGCCCTGCCACCCATCGTCTCCCAGGAGATCAGAGACAAGAGTAAGCCGCCTCTCTTTAGCTCTTTCCGCACCTCAGATTGAAGGCGTCAACACAGCGGTTCGCACTCAGCGCGTGGGTTGCATCCCGCCTATAATAGGTGTGGATACTACCGTGCAGGAGAAATTTAAAAATGTGTTTCTGGGGAACGTCGGCACCACGTTTCTCGGCGACAAAAGGCACTCGTTCACAACGTGAAAAAAATGCCTCGATGTATTGTGGCCTGCGTAACATGGGGAGAGGCATTGGGACCGGTGGGTCTTGATTTTGCAGGGCCCCCCATATCAAACCACTGCTTTTAATGCATTAGCTCAGTGTAACGTGAGGACATGAAAATGCCTGCAGAGATCCAATATGGGTAAAACTTTAATTTAACGTTGTGTTATGAAAAATAACTTGCCTAAAAGACAACCGGCCATATTTTATCAATGGTTACCCAAACATTAATAAGCTTTTTGCCCCCGATACTGACCAGTCACCTGCTTTCCTAGTGATAAAAGACGTGCGCTTTTTTTTACGTGTTACAGACTCCATTAACTCGGCATTATTTTTCCTAACTTTTTTTTCCTGCAGAGGCACCGAACGTTTCGGAGTTGAAAATCTGCCGTGTCAACTTGAATGCTGGCAGTGCACGTGGTGGGGATGAGGTTTTCCTTTTGTGCGACAAAGTTCAGAAAGGTCAGTTTGGATGTACTCCCCACCCCCCCCCCCACCAGCCTCGTTTTCGTTGTGGTTCAAAGATCACATCTGTCATATAAATATAATTTATACTGGTAGGAATCTCCTGGTTACACCAGCCCACAGGGGATTATTGTGTCCGTCGTGCAGGGAGGGTGGGGAGGGGCTGGGTGGGGAGGGTGGGGAGGGGCTGGGTGGGGAAGGTGGGGCTGGGTGGGGGGTGGGGCTGGGTGGGGGTTGGGGCTGGGTGGGGAGGGGCTTGTCACCCTGTGGTGCCCATATAAAACTCAACGTTTAACCTACTCACGCCGGCTTGTGCCCACCCTCACAGTCAGGCATATTTGCGGAATACACCACGCCGCCGTTGACCCTGGCCATTGACCGAGCAACCCAACGTTCCTACTAGCTCCCTCCGCAGGAATGTGTTGCTATAAGAAAATTGTTGTTCCTACCAATGGTGTTATTAGTAGTGCTTATCATTTGTGTTGCTAGTAGCAAGAATTTTCAAAATGGGATTTCTATACCCAGTGGAGCTGATTTAGGAATCGTATCATGCAGAACAACACTTTTCACTTGTCTTTGCATCTTGACCGTCGGTGTCGCCATTCACTGCACTTGATCATTTTTAACATTTGGCAAATCACTCTTAATGTTAAGAATCATGAAGTCCAGTGGACAGCAACACCGACCGTCAAAGAAGCAGTCTTTACTGAGAACGTAATTGACCCTTTTTGTTGTTTGTGCGTTTCCGCGTGCAATGAGCAGAAGACATTGAGGTGCGCTTCTTTGAGCCGGATGGCAGCTGGGAGTCACGCGGCAGCTTCTCGCAGGCCGATGTCCACCGGCAGGTTGCCATCGTGTTCCGCACACCGGCGTACCGCGATCCGGGCATCACGCGTCCCGCCAACGTGCGCATGCAGCTGCGACGGCCGTCGGATGGAGAAGCCAGCGAGCCGATCGAGTTCCGCTACATCCCAGTCGACCCCGGTGCGTCCTGTCGATCGGACGCATTTTGGGATGGCGTGTTTTTTTTCTTTTCATGGTCATATGCAAGATCATCGATTATTGGGCTTCTTCCAACATTATCCGGTGGTCCTGGTGAAACCTGCAAAACCGCTTCAAAGGCTGTAACCAGACCGGCGATCGGCATCATGTGTGTGACAAAAAAAAGTAGCCATACTTCGGTGTTAAATATTTGATACAGTACATTATACACTACATACAACTTCAACAATGACAATACTGCACGCATGTACATCCCATGCAGAGTAGTCTTCAAGATTGGAGTGGTAAGTACGGTATAGTAAATACAGTAACTTTTTAAAGTAGGATATGAATTCTGTCATTGTATGTTTATGCCGATTTACATGTAGTAAACACATTTAAAACACAAAAAACATAACACCTAAAACACGTCGTACAAGAATGTGCAAAAATAAGCTATTTTAAATAATGATTCGTGATTATCCGCTGTTTTTGAAAATCCGGCGCCCCTCCCCCCCCGAAGCCACCGGATAATTGATGATCTACTTCATGTTGAATTTCTTAGGCACCATACGTAGACAACGGTACTAATCGGAAGTGCGGGGGATGGACAAACATTGTGGTTGGTGAGCACAGGCCCAGAATCACCAAGCGGCCAGCAACATGCATCGCTATTCAAGGTGTAATAGAGGAGAGTCGATATACGTTTCTTGACATGAGCAAAGTTTACGGGGACTTGGGAATAGACGCAACGGGAGGATTTGTGTGTGTGCTTGTGTGTATGTGCACGTGGGGAGTGGTGTTTCACGCAGTGTGCTTAGGTTTTATTTCCGGTCATGGCTCACATCAGTGGTGATCATCTAAACTTTTCCTTGCATCACCCCGGTCGATTAAGCCTTAAAATTAGTATCTTTTGTGTCGCAACATTTACAATCTTGGCTCTCCAACACACCGGTGTGCTGTACTAGTGACGAATTGGCAACGTTATGTTTACGTGACAACCCTTACAAGTTGGCTGTGTCGGGTGGTGGCGAGTTTAAACGACACATTTATATATTTACGCGATCTAACCAAAAATAACTCTATTATGGATGACATTGGTCGCGAAAGCCTACGTGTTAAACTGACCTTTTTATATGTTCCATTGCAAGGCAATGTATCATATATTTGTAGTCCTCACAAGAGATGTGTGGCAATGTAAGTTAAAACCCAAATGTGAATCCGTAGATTTTTGGTTGCATGCATTTGTGCTCCAACTGAGGCCTTTAACCCCATTCACACATGGCTGAAACATGGATTCAAACTCAAGTATCTCAGCGGTGCTGACTCAGTGCTCGGGCAATGAGTATAAGCCACTTTTACTGAGCTGGCTGCCTCTGACTTGTGTGTATCACGTCATGTTTTCGTTATCACATTTCTTGTCAGATCCCCACAAGCTGCAGGAGAAGCGCAAGCGAAAGGCCGATTCGTTTGACAAATTCCTGGAAAGCACCAACATCACCGGGCTCGGGACTCCGTCTGGGAATATTGCGGAGAGGAAGGTGGCCGTGAGCACGACCAGTTCGCAGAAATCCAAGGATCTTCTCCGCCAGAAGATTCAAGATAAAAGTACGGCTTGACACAAAGTTCTTCCACTACCACCAACACCGCAGTGTGAAGGGAGCGCTAGGCTGTCGGGTTTGTGTGCGCGTGTATATGTATCTGTGCAATTACCTGGTAAATGTGTAAACATTGTCACTCGGCAGACAAAGGCGGCCAGGCTTGGTGTTGGCCACCCATCCCCCCCGTGTGCTGTACTGGCCTTCATAGTTGCTCGCTAACAGCATTTGCCCCAACCATCTTTTAAGGCTATACGAGGGATCTTTGTGCCATTCCTCGCCTCCTCATCAATAGGAGTTGAAGAATGTTCATGGCTTACACCCCCACAGAAGATGACCATCACTGGAGTGGCAGTGTAGTGGTTCGTGCGCTGCGCGACAAACTCGTTCACCCGAATTCGATTCCCGTTCACAGCCAACACCAGTGATGATTATCTGAACCCAGTCCTGGGTCTCCCCTAGGTCGTCTCAGCTGGTGTGACGTGTAAATATCAGCACTGGGGAGACAAACGCAGCCTGGCATGGTGCTAACTACTCGCCCCATTGTGTGCCGTGCCGTCCTAAATAGGTGCTCGCTAACAGCACTCTCGCCAACATTCTATTAAAGGCTATACGGGAAAACTTTATATATCTAAGAAGTGTGGGGAGGAGTAGTTAGTGCGCCGCGCTACGATCACAAGAACGTGAATGATATCAGCGGCAAAAATGTGAACTAATAAGTACCTGGTGTGTTATGTGTAAATATCAGCACTGGGGAGATGAAGGTGGCAGAGTACAAAGCTGGCCACACCACCCGCACACACCCTCTTGCGTGCCGTATCGACCTTGAACTTTGCTTGCTAACGTTACTTGTTCTAACAGCCTTTGTATCTCTATGGGCTGTATGAGTCGCTTGAAACCTGTGGACTGCCGTTTAACAATCGGTTGAAATTGTCACTGGCTGTAGATGATGTGTAACTTAGATAAGTGCAGCTTCTAGTTGTGCTTGTGGTAGCATTCCAAATCTTACTGAGCTGTAAGGAAATTTCTTTTGGATTTTGGAAGCCTTGAAGATTAAGGGACATTTTTCACGTCTTGATGAAATGCTCATAATGCACCGATTTTTTTTTGTTTACCACTAGATTGGTAATGGATACATTGGCATAATTTTACTGAAAGTACATGAAAAAAAGTAATTAGCTGTTATTTCAAATTAGGCAACTTTTTCAGCAAACAATTGACCACACAAATTATAGTTCTGCAGGTTAATTTTGAAGGTAATTGTCTAGTTTTAGAAAATATGCCTTCTATATGAAATACTTGAATGGTTTAATACATAAATTAAAATGCACCATTACCATCCCAGTGTGGATTAATAAGTCACTAAGTATGTCGGACGCCATCGTATTTTATGAGCGCTTATCAAGAATGGCGGATAAATTATTTGAAAATTAATTAATAAAAAATTAGTCTGCTCAAGGATAAAAACTACTTTGTAATCGTACTAATTAATACCCACGCCCAAAACCGTGGAATTACCCTTGCATTCAGGCCTAGTTACTCAAGTCGGCTGCCACTGGGCAGAGCGCAGTTAATTTAGGGTTTAAAAAGGACCACCGTCCCGCCTGGGTGAATAATGTTTGTTAATAAATTAACATTATTTCCGCTTTCTCTAAAGTCCGCAGCAGTCATCTTGCAGAGTTTTCACCACCGGTTCAGGGCCTCCGTTGCCACCGAGTGCTGCCCCAGTGCCTATGTGATTGAGGAGACGCTTATCAAAGTGAAAGTGTGATCTTACAAATCGGCGTATCCTGGAACTCTGTTGTCTCAGCCCAAGAAGCCTCCTTCATGCGGGGTGCTGGCTTCGTCTCCTCCCCACGCACGCCGCCAGCGTCCGCCGGCTACGACGCACAGCCCTCCCTGAGCGGCGTCACCGTCGCGTCATCCGTCCATCCCACTATGCCTTCGTCGTCGTTGTCGCTGTTGCTGCCCGCGGCAACATCAAAGGCGCCGTCGCCCGGTCACACGGCACACCACAGCTCTGTAACTGTGAGCGCCAGCCCCAGCGTCGGCTCCGTGCTCGTGCTTGGCGCAGGCGGCGGCCAATACTCGCAGAGCGCGCTCGCCAGTGACATGCAGGGCCTCAACGTCACCGAGCTGAACCCTGTTCGGCCGTCGGCGGCAGCGTCGGCAGCGGCGCAATCGAGGGCTGCCGAGAACCACACTCCCCTGACGTCATTCGACATGCCTGCCGCGACAGGGGGCGGCATCGACAGCCTGACGGCCATGAGCTTCAGCGAGTTTGAATTCCTCGGCAACGACATGTACCCGTTCGTGCCCAATGAAGACTTGGTGATATTCGCCACACCGGCCTCGCCAACGCTGCCCACGCAGCACGTGCCGCTCACCAGCGCCGCCGCCTCCGCCACGACCGCCGCCGCCGCCACAACCGCCACCGGCACACCCGACCCAGACCAGACGACGTCGGTGAGCCAGCTGTCGCAGCAGCAAATCTCCGACGTGCTCAACATCATCCGAGACTCCATGCGTCATCAGCACGATGGCGCCACTGCCCCGGAAACGGCCGCGGCAACCGGTGCCGCCCAGGCGAACTTTGCGACGAATGCGCCCGACGGGCGGGAAATGCCGGCTTGGTCCGGCGGTGCAGTGAACGCGCAGTCGCAATTACATTCGCAATCGCCTGCGCCCGATCAGTCCCTGCAGGCGCCGGGAGCCGCCTACCCGGCAGGGCAAACTGTCTCCGGCCTGGGACTCGGCTACTTGTCGTTTCCCGACGATATGCGCATGGAGAGCCTGGAGCGGCTCGACAGCGCCGAGCTCAACCGGCTGCTTGAGACGGTGACCATGGACATGACCAACAACGTGGGCAGCGCTGACGGATTCTTGTAGGGAAATGGCGCCGCCCGTAAATGGTTGTTTATCGATGGCGGCAAACGACCTTTATTTATAGGAAAACAGCCTGGGGTGTTGGCGGCTGTGGTCAGGTTCGCAAGTTGGAAGAGTCACGAGTTTGAGAAAATATGATTCGGTGTCGACTCGACTGATTTCTTTTTTTTTTACCAGTTTGGCTTGCTCATTAGGAATTTGATGGTGGTCATCTTGTCAGATTAAAACGCACACCGGGCATGGGAATCGACTTTGCACCACTGGGCTCAGAAAACTGGCTCGTGACTGAAACGGAGATGAGCAACCACAACATGGCCAGTTTTATTTAGAAGTAAGATACATTGATTTATTTGGGAATTATCAATGAATCTCAGGACTTTAAAAAAGTGTCATGCCTTCATATGTTTGGCCATTTACTTTTTTAGTGCATGCTTAAAGGTAAAAAAATGCACACTTTTAAGAAACTACAAACTCGCTTTGTGGTATTGCAATATCCTGATCAGCTGACGGTCGTGTGATGATTTCTACATAGTCCCAACAACCCCACCTCTACGAAGTTCTGGGTTACAGAGGTGTGTTTGTGTGTGTGTCATGCCCGAAGTTTTGCCTCGCTGTTGTACAGTCGCGAATATTCATGGCGTGTTGTTCTGATGTATTTTCGGGCTGCCGTAGTATGCGCTGCGCTACAATGATAGTGGCCCTACGTTTTATTCATCCACTGGTACCTCTGATGACCCGCCGCCACTATCGTGCAGAGTATCCATGCCGGATGATCATCGTAGGTTCTCTTGTGGTAGGATACAGTGTGGGGATCTTGCAGTTTGTTGAAAGGCATCGTGGGGAAGTTCACTTGAAGTCTCTGGATAGAGGGAGGCTACTCCTTCCACTGTTCTGGTATGAAGACTGTTATACTTACATGCTGAGCTATACTGAGCATAATTGTCTTTTGCTGCCCTCTGCTGATGTATAGGCAAACACAAAGGTCCTCAAATCCTTTGACTTCTTGTGAGCTTCTTCTTGGTTCTTTCGGTAAAGTCACGTAGAAGGGAAGTAATAAAATAATAAAAATAAAACTTCCCTTCTACGTGACTTTACCGAAAGAACCAAGAAGATGAATCCCTGCAGTCACGAAAGCTTTAAATCGAAATTCTTGTGAGCTATCACACCTGAGGATAATGAATTATCCCTTCAAATCGTACATATGGGCAAGACTGCATCGAGTTTTAGACTGAAAATCTAAAAGTTTAACTTTCAAAAACCCAGTTGGGGGAAGACTTGAGTGCATTTTTTCACCAGCTCTCCGATGTTTATTCATGTTGTGCCGTGTTGTTGCTCGTCACGATGTCCGACGTGTCTCTCCAAGTACGAGGAACTTCTTCAGGAACGGAATTGAATTGAAGCTCCCACAAGCATCTGTGGAGCATATTGAGTGGTGAAATTTAATGAGTGAAGATCACAGGAACTGTAACCATGGTAATAGTGATAATAGACTGTTAAGGAGGCCACCTATTGAGAACTTATTGAGTGGGCTGAACTGTACCAGCAAGTTCTGGAATCAATCATAAACCCGGACTGCTTTTCTCTTCAACTCTATCACGTACAATGAGGGTGGAGCTGGGAAATCCAGCCCAGATTCAACATTTGTTCGACCTCTGAGGGGTGGGTATTGAGCCTAGTTGACCCCCCCCCCCCACCAGAATTTGTATTCGCAAATTATTTTTGTTGAATGGGAACTGTAATCGCAGCCATGCAGCACTAACCAGCCAGGTTTTTCAAGCACCGTCCCGTAAGTAAAGAATACTATGTTTAAAAAAAATCCCATTTTGTGAAATCCTTTGCTTTACTTTGTTTTGACATTAGTTTTTAGGAATTCCGCTGCATGGCTGACTGGTGTTTTTAAGGCACTAAGTTCCGTATACACAATGCGAGTGTAAATACTATCGCCATGTGTCTTAATTGTGGGCTGTGGTGGTTGGCGATGATGGTCAGTGGTGTTCAACACTCTTGCAAAAAAATCTAAAGAATTCGGAGCATGCCGATTAAATAAGCCATCAACTTAAAAACACGGCTGTAAGATTCTAAACAACAGGAAAAGCGCTGATAATCGCATGCACGTGGCGTGTGAAAATGCTGAACGTGTACACGTTGGCAAACTAAAACACAAAAGAAATCGACAGACCACGAGTTGCAACGTACATTTTTATTCTCGATGCTGTATAAGCATGGGGGGGGGGGGGGGCATTTTTAGCGCATTGAAAAAAAATTGTTACGGGAAGTGAAACTGGTTTCTCCTCTCAGAGACGTGGGCATATATGGCAAGACTCGTGCTAAAACCTGAATCAATCGTACACGGTTGATATTTCGTCACTGTTGCATGGTACTCGAATGTAGTGCTAGACGATATCATCGAAGCATTGCAGGCAGTCGAGCGTACCAATGGTTGCAAAACTTCTTGCGGCTGTTTAATTTATTTCTTTCGAGGCCAGTTTTCATGCTACATTACTCCGATTTCTACGCAAGCACGCAAATGGGTCCACCAGGGCAAGATTCTTCTCATTTGGCTGCCCGGTGTCACGTGGTTGAAATTCCACATTCCTCGGTGTTTACTTAAGAAGACTGTCAGCGTCCCACAAACCAGTTATTTTACAAACCTGTCAACCCCTTATCAGTGCCTGCCTTACTACAGACCAATTCAGACCTTATTGGTCACACCGTGCCCGTATGAATCTCAACGTTAATCCAACAAAGTCCCATCATAAGGGAGATACACAAACACATCGAATTTAGTTTGCCCGTATTGAAACGGCTGTACGCCGTAAGCACCTGAACTCCATTTCCCTGTACAAGAATACGGGTAAACTGTGTGGGTTGACAGGTATGATTTTTTTTTATCAACCCTGAAGTGATAATAGGTTGTGAGCTAAACTCTCAACTGTCATTTTTAAACTCATGATAGTGATACTTGGCTGGAGAAATGCTCGCTAACTCACCAAGTCTGTTGCTGGTGCTATTATTGCATGGCACACAATGGGCCTCTGTTAACATCTGCGATAAAATTAAAGTGGTTGTCGCAGGATTAAACGTTGGCATTTTTTTGTAAAGCCGATTCACACCTTTACAATGTGTCCTTAATAAAAATACGTCGCCCACTAAATTCGGTGAACGCTATAACGGTGCGCAGTGATATGTGGCTCACAATCGGAACCACTTTGTGGAAAGTCCTCTTCACAGAATTTCCCCTGCCATAGAAATGCAGAATATCCACCACGGGCTGTAAGCAGGAGATGAGTGCTGCAAATTTATGTTTTTGTTACTTTAAAATTAGGTAGAAACTAGTCTCCTAAAAGCAATTTTTAAGATTCTGAGCCTCAAACCTGGACCTTGTGTTTCGCCAGTGTTTTAAACTTCCAGATGTGAGCAGTTGAGTGATTTGTGGTACAGTCATCAATGTTGACACATTTTCACTATCTGTGGCCATTTTGTGGGTTTTATTTTTTTAATTAGTGGAAAGTTTTTTTTATTAAAAAGAACTGGAAAAGTTTGGAATTTTAAATACTTTATAACGAAATTGCAGTTAACACAATTGGAACCTCCTCTGCCAGTAGCAAAATAAGATAATTGGTTTTTACCCTTTTATCTGGCAACAAAACTGACACCTTTTTTTACAAGGAGTCATGTTTCCATTGACCACAATACCTGCGGTCGGAATGCAAACAAAAAACACAACTCTGATAATGTATTCACTGTCCTTGAAATTGATTGGTCCACACCCGAGACAGCTTTCCTTAGAGCCTAGTCTCACATGGTGTTGGACCAGATGATGATGCCTTTTGGCCTTTTGGCGTCATCTGGTCCAACACCATGTGAGACTAGGCTCTTAAGAAAAGCTGTTTCGGGTGTGGACCAATCAATTTCAAGGACAGTGAATACATTATCAGAGTTGTGTTTTTTGTTTGCATTCCGACTGCAGGTATTGTGGTCAATGCAAACATGACTCCTTGTAAAAAAGGTGTCCGTTTAGTTGCCAGATAAAAGGATAAAAACCCAATTATCAGAAATTGCAGTTCTGCTGTTTGTCTCATCGCAACTTATTGTTTTATCATCGGTGCACTATCGTGCTGTTATAAATAACACGCGTTGCCTTCCTTGTACATAATACTTTTCATTTAATTATATATTTTGGTAGTTCTATAAAAGCATATTGGTTTTAATCCTGCACTGAAGATGTTTTTTTTAGATCCATTATTTTAAAACCTGGTGTATGTGATTTACAACTTAAGTTAAATGTACAGCATTGCAATTTTTGGCACGTTTTAAGCAAGCAAATCTGTGTCCTTATTGGTTTTGTTCCACTACTGCCATTCAACCTGGCCTGATTTTAAAATGCCTCGCACACTTTGGAGTAATGCATGGAAATCGATAACATGAAGGTGAACCTACATGTTAATACAAAACGGTGGAAGTTAGGCCAAAAACATTGGATGAGATTGTAGATTTAGCTGGTAAACGATTTACGTGCCTTTTATGTTTCGGCCATTACAGAGGCCTTCATGAAGAGAGACGTTGACTCCAGCGGCTTGTAATGTGATTTGTATCGTATTTTGCGAGACTGATTGGAGTTGGCGGAGCAAAATGAAATACTAAAAGTGTTTTTTCTGTAAACAACTGCTGTTTTAAATCAATCCTAACATGAGTTATAGGACTGCATTCATAACATGCTTTCTAATTTCCCCCATTTGTTTAAAATAAAAGTTGTGCTTGTGTTATTTACGTCTCCCCCCCTCCCCCCCCCCTTTAGGTATCATCCACTTGATGTAAAAGCATAACTTTAACTTGGATGCAGTCTTGAGGGAGAGACCGGTCCATAGTATGCTTTTTTCGAGATTATTTGTCTGAACAGGTAGTTAAGGTAGCATTTGAACAACACTTCGCCATGTAAGCTCGCCTGTTTATCGTGACTCCCACCGCTCTAAAGGAAGCGTGCTGTGCTTTGTGACCGCATGCCGTGAACGTGCAGAGAAGCCATTCGCAGACGACGTTCGTTCGGCGCCTGCACACGACTGCAAACTTGAGTGCGTGTCAATCTAACGCGTTCACGCCTTCACAGCCATGGGTGATCAATCCAGTGGCGGGGTGGCGCAAAAGCTTGGGAGAAGAAATTGCTCGACACGTAAGTCCCACTTGGGAAACCCACACTTGAAATCGTATTCGTTGGCAAATCCATAGCGACTTTGTCCTGTCTGTTACGATTCAAGTCGAGTCCTATGCCTTAACATGCAACGCAGGCTGCCTCGCATTAAAAGGGAATAATTGTAAGTGGTTGGCCGACTGTAAAGTCCAAAGGAGATTTGGTTATAGTGGTCTGGAACATGAAACTTTTAATGGGGACATGAAAATGTGTTTTTGCGAGTTTTATGGGCTTTAACATTCGACTGCTCTAAAGCCATCTTGAGAAAATATTGGTATTGGATGTAATTTGTTCCAGCCCATGTCTTTGAAACCTTACGTAGCATGCATGCACAATGAGCCACTTTTGCTTATCGGGAGTGGAGTCTTAGCACTTTCAGTTGTTCCATAGGAAGTCTTGTGGCTGTTGTGTTAAAGGGTGTTCAGAGTTTATGAAATGCTTTGATCTATGCTTTAATACCAACAGAACATGGAAATGTGGACTTATGAATCAGGGACACAATGCAGGAGTAATTAAATCATTTTCTTGAATTACAGGCATGTTTATTTCTCATCACTGTCATATCTGGTAAAAATGTTCAGTACATTGTGTGCTTTGTATATTGACAAGTAAATCATAGTTGAATAAAATAACAATTGCCTTCGATGCCCGCATTAGCTTTTCTTGCAAAGGTTAACTATAGGCATGTATGAAGTCACATATTTTTGCTCAAACAGACCCAAAGAATAAGACCATGAGTAATGCTCAAATTCAACGGTCATTGCTATAAGGTACACATTACGACAGTGGGAACCAGTGTATCCATGAACTCGCAACCACCTTCGAATTGAATCAATCCCTCACCTTGTGCCGCTTGGCCAAACAGACAAGACTCGCTGTGATTTACAACCGGTGTGCCGCTGTGGCAAAGTCCTCTTGTGTGCCACGGGATTTTTGGGATTGCAGGAAAGGAAAGGACCTCACTGTCTGCAAGCTGGGCAGTCGAACGCCTCCATGCCGTTCAGTGGCTGATCCAGACTCCCCCCCCTACCGCCCTCCCCTCCCATTGGGCGCTCATGCAGCAGTACAGCCCCCACCTACCACCTCCCACTCTCCCATTGGTCACTCTTGTTCAGTACAGGCCCCACCACCTTTCTTCCATTGGTCGCGCATGCGCAGTACAGCCCCAACCTACCACCCAACCTCTCCCATTGATCGCTCACACGCAGTACTGCCCCACCTACCGCTCACCCTCTCTTCCATTGGTCGCTCAGGCGCAGTACAGCACCCACCAACTGCCCTCCCCTGTCTCCAATTGGTCGCTCACGCGCAGTATGGCAGACGACCATCAACCCCCGGCCCTCTCAACTTCCTCGGCCGTGCATGCGCGTTTGGCCAAATAGCCCAAACCACTCACCCGGAGGCCTTGGGGGCCCACGGTGATTTTTTAAAATCCTTTATATTAAGTTCGCTTGCTTGCTTACGACCGTACAAATCTTTCGGTCGTTTTTTAACCCACTTCCCGTGATCCAATCGAGCTGACATTTTCCACACAGACTCGTTGTGCGTGACAGTTAATGTTCGTGAAATTTTTTTCCCAAAATTTTACACTTTTTAGGACAAAAATATATTTAATTACCAATTGCTTAATGGTGCAATGCAATCATCTGACCCATAGGTGGCAGCCATCTCAAGCCAGAGGACGAGAGGACTCTAGCCGCCACGCATATAAAAGATTTATAGTGAAAAACTTTGTTTTTACGGGTTAATTTTTTGTTGGTGTTTTATGCAGCGAAGATGGAGCAACGTTTGGACGTGTGCCGTGGAATGAAAACAAGATAAGAGCACTGACATGAGAGTATACTGGATAGGACCACCAGGTGGGGCTGATGATACACAAGTACGACATGTTCTCAAGCACTGCATCCCCCAATGTCCTTCATATGCTTGAGCAATGGTGATAATGCAGCGAGGCCGTAATTATAATATTCAGATATGCTCAAAATGTCCCCCCCAATATATTGCTATCAAATAGATTTCTGTTGAAATGATTGTGGTTATGGTTGTGCTTTATTAATCCCTAATCTCTCATTACATACAATGAAACAAAAGGTGAAAAAGTAAAAACAGAGCAATGTAATACAATACACTATTAGACATTGTAAAAAATAAATAAGTCCATCCTATGTGTTAGTGATTTTTTTAATATATATTAGGCAGGAAATGGCAGGAAATTCGTTTTCAAATTTAGATTTTTTTTTTGGAGGTTGGGAGGGGACCCCAGACCCCTGGAAGATTTGATCCCCCCCCAATGTTGACTCCATGGCTACGGCCTTGTGTAGTTTATACTCTTTAGGGAGTAAGCAAGGAACGATTTAGCGAGCGAATTGATGAATTCGTTCGTTTCTCAATCCGCTTGTCCTCTCGAGGGTCGCGGCTGCAGCATAATGAGTAGGGCCGTCCAGACCTTCCTTTCCCGAGCGACAGCCTCTCGCACTACTACACTGTACAGTACTTTACACTACACTACTATACTGGTAGGAACCTCCTGGTTACACCAGCCCACAGGGGATTATTGTGTCCGTCTGTCCGTCGTGCAGGGAGGGGCTGGGTGGGGAGGATGGGGAGGGGCTGGGTGGGGAGGGTGGGGAGGGGCTGGGTGGGGAGGGGGGGCTGGGTGGGGAGGGTGGGGCTGGGTGGGAGGTGGAAGGGGTGGGGCTGGGTGGGGAGGGGCTGGTCACCGCGTGCTGCCCTTATAAAACTCAACGTTTAACCTACTCACGCCGGCTTGTGCCCGCCCTCACAGTCGGGCATATTTGCAGAATGCACCACGCCGCCGTTGACCCTGGCCATTGACCGAGCAACCCAACGTTCCTACCAGCTCCCCCCGCAGCAGGAATGTGTTACACAGACTCGAGCTCTTCCTGGGGAATTCCCAGGCGTTCCCAGGCCAGCCGAGCGACATCGTTCTGCCAACGTGTCCTGGGATCTTCGCCAAGAATTGTCAATTAATTGGAGAGTTGATTTTCATTATTTGTTCATACTGCCTCTTTTTTTTTTACCCAGTTGTGCTTCCTTCATTGCCTAACTGTAACAACATCCATAACTGTAACAATATATAGTTTGCATAACAATAGCGAACGTCTTGTATAAATCCAATCTCATGCACGCGATGTCATGCCATCTATTGTGACTCGATTTTAATTGTGCACATCGATGCATCGTTTTATATCCAAACCGCCCATGCAGGACCCTGCAGAGATGAGTCTTGAGACTCAATTTGAGGCCTTTCTGGGCGAATAATAAAGCATTTGAAACGATGGTGCAATAATATAATAATATTATTATTATTGTTTTTTTACCCTTTTATCTGGCAACAAAACTGACATATTTTTTTACAAGTGTAGAGAAGTTCCGACGGACGTACTCGTAGATGGAGGTAAGTTAAGGGCTTCCGCCAGGGTTTATTAAAGCTTATCAATATTACACAGCAGGGTACACAATTCCCAGGGGCTAGGGGTCCTACTCTGAGTCCGGGTCCCTGCCGGCTGGCTCCGGTCTCTCTCGTGTCGGATCGTGGACTCCACCGAGCGGAGAGAGAAGCACCTCTACGGCTACCACCGGCTTCTCCCCAGACTCACCACTCGATCCCTCTCTCTACCCCTGGTTCCCTCTTCACCCTTCTCACTCTACCCGTTCCCACAGTGACCCCGCTTACGTCACGGGGTCTCCCTTAAGTACCCTAGGAGACGTGACGTCATCGCACTGAACGGCACACCTGACGTCACGTCCACATTTTACTCCTCTACACAAGTTTGCATTGACCACAATACCTGCAGTCGGAATGCAAACAAAAAACATAACTCTGATAATGTATGCACTGTCCTTGAAATTGATTGGTCCACACTTTCTTTAGAAAGCCGTCTCGGGATGGTGCAAGTTTCTTAAATCCCCACACCTCTGTCCATCCAGAAATATAAATGGATTGACCCTCGGCAAGCCATGTGTGGTGGGGTTAACAAAGTATGGATTCTCCCACCTGTCCCAAGATGCCAGGCCAACGTGGAAGAGTAGGCCAACGTACCTGCTTCGAGGGGGTGCTCTTTAGGGCTATCTCTGGTGGGAAGGCCCTTCTGCCAATAGTTACACGAGCATGCAATCGCAGGGCTGTACCTTGGCAAACCTTTAAAAATGTTGTGCCAAGAAGTGATCGATCGGCTTTCACCAACTCGACATATTACGTTCGTTGTACATGTGTTCCGGTCACTCTTTTTTCAAAAGCCGCACACAAAGGAGAGAAAAGATTCAAGAGTGGATGTCCATTTAGAATGCTACGCATAGCAGTGTGGCGAGGCAAAAACAAACAACATGCTTTGGCGAATCGAAGGGATGGCTTCCAAAGCAGAACCAGGAGTGGATTTAGTGGCCGCATAAAGCCACTAATGCCCTTTTATACAAAACAAATTCGACTCGCGGTGATTTCACCGGGCATGCTTTATTATGGCACTGGGACTTCAATTTCAGACCGAGTGTGGGCAGTAACGGTCTTTGTGCGGGTGGAAATTAATATTACATTTAAATATATACTTTAAAATATATATAATAAAAAAACTAATTTTGGGTCCTTGGTAGCGTGTCCGTGGATGTGGTTGACCGATGCGTGCGGCTAGTCCGTGAGAGTGATTGGCATTTTGGAACTATTTCGGAACAATACTTGGAGAGATTTTTTTTATTGTTTTAATTTATGACCGCCTCACAATTAGTCGAGGCTGCTGTGGTGTAACGCTTCGCGCGCTGGGACTTGCAAATCTAGAGGTCGCCGGTTTCATTCGATCTCCCAGCGTGGCACTTGAAAAAAAAATGCAGGTTTCTTAAATCAGCTCACCCACGCGCGACCTTTATCCTCCCCCATCACCAACCCACATCAGAAGTGTGATGAAGTATGGTCAAACAACCCCCACGACTGGGGGATAGAGACGATTTCACCCAGCAGTAGATTCACCAAGTGCTGCAAATGATTATTTGAAGAAATAAAACCACAGGATCTGTGTGCAGCATCCGCACAATGTGTCGTGGTACCGAGGCTGCTTTCCCATTTGTATGCATTTCCATTTGTAATAGCTCTACAATAATAACAGTAACTTTATTTTTTTACGTGACTCATTCTCAACTTGTAACGCGCCGCCAAAGAACGACTCAGAGATGCGCGAGGCACAACCGCAGATAAGCGGGAAAGGAAGCACCAGCCAATCACTCAGCGGGCACCAACAATTACCCAAGTTCTGCAGTCCTCTCTGTAGTAAGGTGTTATCGGCCAATTAATGAGTTGTTTACGTGTGGGAGGAAACTAGAGCACCCAGAGAAAACACAGAACATAAAATTCGTCATCTGATCCCATCTGTGAAGGATGTGATCCCTGACATGCAATACCCCGGCGTCTATAAACTAAGCTGTGCCTGCGGCAGTTGTTACATTGGGGAAACTAAGCGACATGTCTCGGACCGTGTTCGTGAACATAAGGCAGATCTGAAACACGGTAGGACCAATACCTCGGCGTGGCTGATAGTTGTTTTAATGCTGTGGGCTCACACGAAATTGACAAAGATTCGTTCATGAAATCATCCATATATATAGACACGGACACAATTGCAACCGAGAAGATGGGTACAAACTGAGCAATCATTGGAAGGACGTTGTCAACCAGTTTATGTCATAACCCATCTTACCACCTTCCGATGTTAGTTGTGCTTTACGCCCATTTCAAACGTGCGCTTTCACAGTCACTTCGCGCGCCCACCCCTTGGTTGCGGCTCTGCGATCTCCCATTAACGTTCTAATCTCCCATTAACGTGCTAATCTCACATTAACGTGCTAATCTCCCATTAACGTGCTAATCTCACATTAACGTGCTAATCTCCCATTAGCGTGCTAATCTCCCATTAACGTGCTAATCTCCCATTAACGTGCTAATCTCCCATTAACGTGCTAATCTCCCATTAACGTGCTAATCTCCCATTAACGTGCTAATCTCACATTAACGTGCTAATCTCCCATTAACGTGCGAATCACACATTAACGTGCTAATCTCTCTTTAACATGCTAATTTTCACCTGGCAGCCCTTTGATTGGTGGAAAACGAGCCACCGCCGGGCTCGCAACCCACCGCTTACATTATCATTGGCTGCTGACATTTGGGCTACGCCAATTTTAAACCCTTACAAACAGTTTCCCTTGGCAGCTAATCCCCCCTTTTCCTGAAGACGACCACTTGCGTTGCGATCGAAACGTCGTAGTTTTCTGTTATTTTTTATTATTTTCTTTGAACCTATCTACGTGACTTCACCGAAAGACCCGAGAATATTAATTCCTGCAGTCACGAAAGCTTTAAGTCAAGATTTACCCAGAGAAAACCCACGCATGTGAGGAGACAACACACTATCCCTGCAGATAGACGGTCCAGGGGGAGTCTACATTTTGCTATACAGCCTCTTTTCCTGGCGAGCCAGGGTATGCACGTGTACGTGTGTACGTTGAACTTCTTTCGCACCGTACGTTCCTAGGTGCGGGGCAGCAGGGTTATGCCACCTCGGCACCCAAGGGAAGGGAAATTCACAACCCAAACTTGATTTGGAGCTTTCGTGACTGCAGGAATTACTCTTTGGTTCTTTCGGCAAAGTCACGTAGAAATATTGTTTTCTTTCTTTCTACGTGATTTTACCGAAAGAACCACGTAGAAAGTTTTTTTTCTCTCTTTCTACGTGACTTTACCGAAAGAACCAAAGATAAATTCACAACCCATCTGTGCGGCGAGCCACCATCCCCCACCTCCGCAGTGCAGGACTACAGGCCACGCGCTTAGCCACCACGGCCCAGCGATGTCCACACGTGTGAATAGTCGGACGGATGAGTCAGACCTGCACATATCAAGCGGTCTATTAAACACTGACGAGGAGCGACAGATAATGCCTTAGAAACTGGAGACGCAGTGTCACCTGCTTTCTGCGATGATTGAATTGGGTTCTCATTTGCATTTTGCGATGAGTTGCGCAGGCAAAGAGGCGTTTGTGCGAAACCCACGGAGACCCCAAACCTCGGCTCCTGTTTCACCGTTTGTTGCTTCTGCCCGTGAAAGTTGAACAATGGGGAAATACAATTAAAACTAATTTTGTGCTCAGCTTAACTTGCCGCCGGAGATAAGGATTATTTTCAGAATGTAATTAAATTATTATCAACTTTGACGTACAATTATTAAAAAAAACGATTCATACGTTCGCGTGTAATGGGTGTGAGAGTGTGTTTGCCAACTGCGGTCCCGGTGACCTGGATTTGATTTCTGGCCATGAACAATGCCAGCGATCGGTGGTATCTCAACACATTTCTCTCAGGTCTCCTTTTGCTCTGCTCGGCCTTAAATGAGTAAATCTGTCACGATGTGTGCGAAGCAATACATTGGGGTTAGTGCTATTGCATCACCATCCAGTCATGTGTCTTGTGGGCCTTAATAGGTGCTTGCTAACAACGCTTACTCCCACGGTCTATCGAAATGATCGATTTTGGGCCGCTTGTGTGAACATCTCTATGAACGTACAATGAACACTCGAACAATATTGATTCTTCTCGCTGTCGGCATCGATATTAGTAATCTATATATTTTTAAAAATCAAGCTCAGTCCCCTAATGTCACTTGCAAGGGACCGCTCCCATTGACAGAAGTGACGGAGTCGAAGACGCCGCAGTTCTAAAAAAGCGGTATTAATTTTATCCACCCTTCCTCCCCCTCCACAATGATGATGGGTCGAGTCTACACCTAAACAACCGCGAATTGTACTCGCAGCCATCCGATTGCGAGTCGAGCGCCGCTGATCGCAGTGCCACTTGAACGCACGCGGCTCCGAGTCACGACTCACGGCGTCTTCGCCGCGTCTCTTTAATTGTTGCGAGAGGTTAGAAGCGGATTTTTAATGATTTGGTAAAACCTCGAGGGGGCTTGGCGGAGGAGGGGAGCAGAGTCAGTTTGGACTCGAGGTGGCTTTTTTTTTCTTTGCCCGGATCTTGGGAACATTGGTGTGCATCTGACTGTGACCGACAGCGCACACAACACACACACGCACAAGGCAGGGCGCGTTATGCAGAGGCACGCAACACTGAGCCTTAATATCTACAAGAACCCAGACGGCCGCTGCTTTGATCCTGAGTCTAGCTGCCTCGGTATTAAAGGGGTTGAAACGGAGACAAATATTAAGCACCAACCCCCCCCCCCGACCCACCAAGCCGAGACGCCACAATCACAAGAAGAGAATGTTGACTCGAACAAGACGGTGGAGCGCTGCGATGTTGCGCACCGCTTCATTGGAGTCGTTTGCACAGAATCCATTCAGTCGGCTGGAATATTTATTATATTATTACTTCCCTTCTACGTGACTTTACCGAAAGAACCAAGAAGATGAATCCCTGCAGTCACGAAAGCTTTAAATCGAAAAAATTCACGACGTTTCGGAGGCAACATAAGCTTCCGTCTGCAGGTGTAACCGTCACAGCACGATTGCTGTATCAAGTAAAGAGAAATGCCACGAGACCCGACCTTGTATATATACTGGTTGAGGGGGGAGGAGCCAGGATAGGCCCCTGGATCCTAGTTTTTTTTTATTATGGTAAGGTTGGTGCGGCTGAGGCTGCTGCTAGGAATGAGCCTTTGTTGTGTAGACTGGTTGAGCTGGGAGGTGCCAGAGTTGTTAAGGTGCGGCTGCTGCTAATGGGACTGAGCCTTTTTTTAAATCATTTATATTAAGTTCGCTTGCTTGCGTGCTTGCTTGCTTGATTACGACCGTGCAAACCTTTCGGTCGTTTTTTAACCCACTTCCCGTGATCCAATCGAGCTGACATTTTGCACACAGACTCGTTGTGCGAGACAATAAATGTTCGTGAAAAAATGTTCCTAAATTTTACACTGTTTAGGGAAAACAAATTAAATATTTAATTACCAATTGTTTAATACTGCAGATAATCATCTGACCCATAGGTGGCAGCCATCTCAAGCCAGAGGACGAGAGGACTCTAGCCGCCACGCATATAAAGGATTTAGAGTGAAAAACTTTGTTTTTACGGGTTATACTTGTTATGTGCTGTGACGGTTACACCTGAAGACGGGAGCTTGTGTTGCCTCCGAAACGTCGTGATTTTTTATTTTACTTTCATTAATTTTAATTATATTTTTTACCTACGTGACTTTACCGAAAAAACCTAAGAGTATGAATCCTTGCAGTCACGAAAGATTCAAATCTGCGATCTCAGTTCGATTGCTTGCCGTGGTTAATATCGGTCAAAGGTGGTGAACACGCCATCGTGGCCAGAGCTGCTGATGACAACCCCGGGGTTTAATGTCCCCCACTCGATGTAGTCCATAAGGGGCCGTCCATAAATGACGTCACGCACCTAGGCGGAGGGGGGTCAGACATTTGTGACGATGTGTGACGAGGGGAGGGGGTTGAGAAATGTGACGTCACATCACAATGCACAACTTTAAATACATATAGACAACACCTACTTAATAAAATAGACTTTTTAATAAATGTTTTCTCCTACAACATCAAAGTGCAGCGCCACATTAAATACGCACTTGCAATGACAATAGTTTAAAGCGATTTGAGGCATGGGGGGGGGGGGTCAAAAATCGTCCAAAATCGCGTGACGTCATTTATGAACGACCCCTAACCGCTGCTCCGTCCCCTTGGTCACTGACCTTGTGGCGAGTCTCGGCAAACACATCGCTCCTCCATGGCTGCAACACGTGTCACGCACGCGCCACGAGCTTCACAGGGGTCGGAGAAAGGGCAATGGATGCACAGGTAACAGGTACGCACGTACGTTGAACTTCTTTCGCACCGTACGCAGACAACCGTGCTCATCGGAGGTGGGGGGGGGAAGACACACAGACTGCACCGTGGCATTGTTGGGCTAAGTAGTAGCAAGGCGTTCGCGACCAATTTCTATAATAGATGGGGGGGGGGGGGTTTGGGGGGGTTAAATCGCGTGAATATAAATGTGTCGTTAAACCCGCCACCACCCGACACAGCCAATTAGTAAGGGCTGTCACGTAAACAGAACGTGCCAATTAGTTACTAGTTCAGCACCATCGGTGTATTGGGAGAGTCAACCAACGAGAGAGAGAGAAACACATTGTCCTGCGGAGGGAGCTGGTAGGAACGTTGGGTTGCTCGGTCAATGGCCAGGGTCAACGGCGGCGTGGTGTATTCCGCAAATATGTCCGACTGTGAGGGCGGGCACAAGCCGGCGTGAGTAGGTTAAACGTTGAGTTTTATAAGGGCACCACGAGGTGACCAGCCCCTCCCCACCCAGCCCCACCCCTCCCACCCCCCACCCAGCCCCACCCTCCCCACCCTCCCCACCCAGCCCCTCCCCACACTCCCCTCCCCACCCAGCCCCATCCTCCCCACCCAGCCCCTCCCCTCCCCACCCAGCCCCTCCCTCCCCACCCAGCCCCTCCCTGCACGACGGACGGATACCATAATCCCCTGTGGGCTGGTGTAACCAGGAGGTTCCTACCAGTATAACCCCTCTCTATTATGGCTTGTTGGCGTTCATGGGATTTCTCCAGGGGCTCGCCAGTAGAGGGTGCCACCGGTGCAATTTAGTGATCCGTTCATCGATACCCCACTGATTACTAACGCCTCCCCCCTTCTCATCTGCCCGTCGGATATTGTAATAGCCGGCTGGCTCCCACGTTTTCGGGGGCAGAGTGTTAAAATGTGTAATGATGCGTATCTTGAGATTGCTCAGATATGTGCGGAAGCCTTAGAATAGAATGCAGCTTTCACTACAATTCCTCCGTATACTTTCAGCGCGGTATCTGTAAATTGATCGCAATATACATATTTACACCATTATTCAAATTCCATATCCGTCACGAGGTTTTAAATGACGAACTGCGTAAAGTAGATTTCGCCTCCAATATGTAGGATTCAGTCTTCACTCGAGCATGAACAAGGGTCAGTGCCTTGCTATTGCTCACACCACAAGGGATTGTTATTGCCGATACAACAATGCATTGTTCAACAGGGACAATGCTTTGCTATTGTCCACATCGCAAGGCATTCAACAGGAACAATGCCTGGCGATTGCCCACACTACAAGGCATTGTTCAACAGGGACAATGGTTTGAAATTGCTTATGCAGCAACCATAATGTATTGTTCAACAGGGACACCTTTTCTATTGCCCACACCACAATGCATTATTCAACAAGAGCAATGCCCTGATATTGCCCAAATCGCAAGGCATTATTCAAAAGGGACAATGGTTTGATATTGCCCACATACCGATGTCATACCGATTACAATGTTTAAGCAGTCCGTACTGCTAGCCATTAAACAAAGACGGTCACTGGCATAATTAAATCTAGAACATAACTAAATAAACCCCCAACATGGCACACTTAGAAGCAGTTTGGAATATAAATGACTGCAACTTTTGCGTACAAGGCGGCACATTGAATACGGAATGCTTTTGAATTTTTTAATTCTGTAAAAAAAAAAAACACTACGAACCGCGGAACTTTTGACACGCGCAGCCAAAGTGGATGGAGCCCGGAGCTTGAATTCTTGACAGCAGCAGCATTGACGAGAACTCATGCAGCCCCCGGGTCTGCTCGCCCAACTAACGCTTGATGCGTGAGTGCAGGGTGTGCACGCGGTGGTGATAACACGGCAGGGAATTGACATTTGTTCGCAGGACCGATTTGTTGACACTTCTGAGAATTTGCAACAAAACCATGAGAAATGTGCTGCCTTCGGCCTTTGGAGAAGATTCCAGACATGCATTGACAATAAGTGGAGACTCTTTGACTTTTTGAAGCTATTAACATACATTTCTTATCATATTACAGTGTATTATCCGTTCTTTATCCATTTTAGCAGCACCCTGTACATCCATAATAGAGTTTTTTTGGGGTTAGATGGCGTAAATATATAAATGTGTCGTTAAAACCCGCCCCCACCCGACACAGCCAACTAGTAAGGGTTGTCACGTAAACAGAACGTGGCCAATTCGTCACTAGTGCAGCAACACCGGTGTGTTGGAGAGCCAAGCCACGACATTTACAATATGAGTACGACGTTTCGCCGGTAATTCCAATTAGTCTAATCAGGTGACTGTATATTTGAATGCCGTGGCACGCGTCAGTTATTGACGACTGGCCCGAGACCATCAATACCACTGGCACGCGCACAAGAGAAACCTTGCCTTCACATCTGCAGTGGCCACACGGGGCTCAGAAACCCACTGGCGTTGTCAATAACGGAGGGCTTTAGTGGAGCCAGTGCCGGATTATCCTCGTAGCAAAAGTAGATGCATATGTACTAGCTACATGTGTAGTAGCTGCACTTGTAGTAGCTACACGTGTAGTAGCTGCACTTGTAGTAGCTACACGTGTAGTCGCTGCATGTGTAGTAGCTACACGTGTAGTCACTGCATGTGTAGTAGCTGCACGTGTAGTCGCTGCACGTGTAGTAGCTACATGTGTAGTAGCTACATGTGTAGTAACTACACGTGTAGTAGCCACGGGCCCCGCACTTTCAAGGGCCCCGCGCTAAATGCTTTCAAGCTCTCAATTCCGGTTCAGGGATTCTGCACTTGCTCTGTTACTATAGTACTATACTGCCTTCAACTTTTATAAAGTCACGTTGATAGGTTCAAATAAAATAAATAACTTGAAAAAAACTACGACGTTTCGATCGCAACACAAGCGTTCGTCATCAGCAACGCTTGTGTTTGCGATGGAAAAGTCGTCGTTTTGAAAAAATATTTTTGGTTATTTTCTTTGAACCTATCTACGTGACTTTACCGAAAGACCCAAAGACTAAGAAGACGGAGAGTTGTTTTTTTTTAACGGCGACGCAACTGCGCTTGGCGCCAGAGTCAGGGACAACGAGGGGGGTCGTTCATTGGCGGTGCTGAACAAAAAAAAAATAACCCGTAAAAACAAAGTTTTTCACTATAAATCCTTTATATGCGTGGCGGCTAGAGTCCTCTCGTCCTCTGGCTTGAGATGGCTGCCACCTATGGGTCAGATGATTGCCTGCCACCATTAAGCAATTGATAATTACATATAATTGATTTTTTCCTAAAACGTGTAAAATTTTGGAAAAAAATTTTCACGAAAATAAATTGTCACGCACAACGAGTCTGTGTGCAAAATGTCAGCTCGATTGGATCACGGGAAGTGGGTTAAAAAACGACTGAAAGATTTGCACGGTCGTAAGTGCGCAAGCAAGCAAGCAAGTGAACTTAATATATAGGATTGAAAAAGCTGATGGGGCTTAGCCCACCGTTTTTTTTTATCTCCGCCCGCAGACGGAACCTCGGTCGCGTTTTCCCCAGCGCCCGCCTCCGTCCCGTCAATGAAAGCGTGCGGCGGACCGCGCCGAAGTCCAGCGACTCGCCAAAGGGACCTCCAGAGGACCACATCGCATGAACGCGCGGGCGTGACAACTCCGGCGCGTCCGTCTGCGTCAAATGTGGGACAGGCGGCGACGGCTCACACCCCGACGAACCAGCCAGGGCCTTCGAATGCGTCTAATATTTCGTGTACGCGAGTTGTGGTCGTTGTCGTCGTCGCTCTATCCACTGCTCGATGGAGACCTCCCCAATCCGTCGGCTTCTCTCGTTCCACCGAGTAGCTGTGGACGAGCAAATTGAAACGCTCCATCTCCCTCGGCCTTACGTCCTCTGCAGAGGAGATCAAGCAATGGCGATGGCTTGGGAAAGCCTTCATCCAACAGTGGGGTTGATCGTGGCTGCTGCTGCTGATGATGATGAATGCTCATTCAGAGGGGGGGGGGGGGGGTGTGTAAACTTTGAATATTTTGGGCGAGACAGTGGAAATGTACCGTTTAATTTTGAAGTTGAAGGAACGTAAATTATTTAGTGATGTGAAATCGATGCGCGGGTGTTATATCAGACGAATAAAAAGTATGAATTCGTGAAGTACCGATTTTCGTGTCACATTTCGTGGCGTCAAACCTCGTCTTCGATGTGTTCGTGTTGTCTGTTTTTACAAATTTGTTTTTTTTTCTTGATCTTGATCACATCGTCAAACTTCTTAGTTTAAAACATACCACCTCTCCGCGTTGATATTATGTCGACAACCTTGGCAATAATGCACAAACACGTAATGATCACTGAGCGTCGTCACGCAAAATCGAATTACCTAAATAAATAAGCGGAGATAATACCTCGTTTCTCATATTCGTCTCTGAACATAAAATGTAATTACATTTTTTTAAACGCAACCCACAGAGCACACGGCCTTTTTGGGAGTGCATCTTCACAGCAGCAGCAGCAACATCGGTTCAAGCAAGCAAGCAAGCTCAGGATTGGTCTCGACATTGAGTGTCTCATCCGCAGAGTCAGACTCGCTGCAAACAATGCTGGCGAACCGCCCAGATGTTTATTGGCAATCATCCCCTTGCTTTACTTAAAACAAATTAATCCGAGTTCAATGCAAAGCTGTGCAATCCATGACACAAATTTCCCATTGGCCGTTTGGTGTGCACCATGCAAATAGGAAAGGAAATAAATAGGCAAGACATATAACGCCTCCCTTTCCATGTTTGTTTTTTCCCGCACATACATTATGGGTACATCTGCTCATGTTTATCCTCCCTAGGCTGACGAGGGACGCTTGAACGTGATCAGAGGACGTGGATCGGTTTCTGGGTGAGGTGAGGACTTCGACGAACCGTGCGGGTGAGAGAAAGAGGCCGAAGCTGTGATTAAAAGTGGCCTCTTTCATTGATTTGGCAGTTTGACCCTAACGGGGGGGACAACTGCAACGAACCTGCAAAATAATGAGCTCTCCATTATTAAAATGCCACTAATACCAATGCCTCCACAGACGCAGCAAGACGGCTGTGAAATTAGAAGGCAATGTGGGTGGAGTTTATTTTGTATGCAACACGTGAAATGAAATAATGGTCATTTTAGTCGCAAATGACATGTGTAAAATACCGTTCTTTCACGGCACGTGCGAAAAACGTCACACTCACCTCACGGTGGCTCGGATTTAATGAACGTGAATTGCTGGTGGGTGAGGGGGTGGGGTGGGGGGGATTTAACCGTCTAGCGCAAGGGGAGGTCGGCAAATGTGCGGCTCGGGGTGGCTCTCTAAGGGAGCTGCCGCTTCGTGAAAGTTCGAGAACCACCGCCGTCTCGCATTCGCCACATCGCACAATGCGGCTCTTGAAATATTGAGGTTTTTTTTTGTTTCTTTACCCCCACCCCTCCCCCCACCCCCCCCCCAAAAAAAATCTATATTCTTGTTATTTTGGTTGTAGACCCCCTTAAGTAGAATGCATGAATTGTTCAACGCAAAGTCAAGCGGCTTGCTGTGATCCGATGTGATTTTAGGAGTCAAAAAAAAATCGCCGGCGCATACGTGGATCATGTTTTTGTCCGTATATATTATAGAGAGTAGGTCTTATACATACATATATATTAAAATATATTATTGTATCTATGCGGGCAATAGCAAGGCATTATCCCTGTTGAACGTGAAGGTAGAACGGTACAGCCCTGCATTGTCTTGCCAACTGCTGACAAAATAAACTCCCCAGGAGGTAGCTCTGTGAGTCTCCCTGACAGGGTATTTTGGTCGACCTGTCCACGTGTGCCGGACGTCTTAGAAGACGAAGGAAGACCCACGCTTTACCCCACCACAGAGACTTGCTCAGGGACTTGATCACAATTAGAATTTGTATTCATATTGGAGAAATCCGAGGAGCTGTAAAGCTCTTTTGCACAGATGTCCAGTCAGGGCGGGTCAGGAAGTTACAACAAACTTTGCAAAGCAGGATGGGAGTACTAAGTATAGGAAAGGTAATGAAATCACAATTTTTGTTTATATTTTACTAGATAAGGCCCACTGAGCTATATAGATCTTTTTCAAAAGCGCCCCTGATTATCACAATTGATAGCTCAACGAAGCGGCTTATCGCATGGACATTTCTAACAGCCAACCAAAATACTCTCAGCGCATGATTCTAAATGTGGAGGGAAAACCGGAGGACCCGGAGAAAAGTCCTCGCCACCACGGGGAGAGAGGCACGCAAACTCCAAATATGCCAGAAGGCGACAGGGTCGGGATCGAACCCACAGCCTCATATATACTAGGTGAGGTAGTTAACATCTGTACTCTTTGGTTCTTTCGGTAAAGTCACGTAGGTAGAAAAGTAAAACAAAATAAAAAAGTTATATTTCACGACGTTTCGATCGCAACACTGAGGACGACCGCTTGTGTTGCGATCGAAACGTCGTGATATATTATTTTTTATTTTGTTTTATTTTTCTACCCACGTGACTTTACCGAAAGAACCAAAGGAGTATGGATTCATGCAGTCACGAAAGCTTCAAATCAAGATTTACATCTCGCCACCATGGGGCCTCCATATATTTATAACTTCTTAGCGGTCGTGTAATGGTTTAAGCGCCCGCTGGACTTGCGCGACCCCCAAGTCGCCGGTTTGACCTCCGGGTGCGGCAGCTGAAATATATTTTTCATATTTTTTTAAATGGTAGCCTGATGTGGTCTCTGTCAACCCCGGCAGTGTGAATGGGAGCCACCGCAGTTAGTCGACGGGCAGGTCGCCCTTCCACCACCTTACATCTATAACCTATTACCGTGCAAGTAACAGAAGTCCATCACAGCGGACACAATGCATGGGGAGTCACATATACGTGGTAATTATACAATTCTCCTGAAGTTGTTCAATTTGAACGATAGACACATTCGTGTTGACTTCATTGACAGCTGAACATTTTAAAAATCGGAAGCGCGGGAAATATTCGGAATAGTCCACCCAGGAGATGGAGCGTTGAAATCAGGTGACCAGGTGGACCCACACATTGTAGAATCATGAGACATGGCGACGTCCTGATGTAGGCCCTCATTCAGCACAAGCTTGGTGGTTTCTTTAAGGAAGCGGTGGTGCCTTTAAGAACAAGGTGGGGGCCTTTAAGTTTTTCCTAGAAGTCGGTACACATTAAACGCTGTTGCTGCTGTGAATGCGCTGCAGCAATGGCAGCGAGGACAACGACGATGACGATGATGGCTGAGTTCCACAGACGGAGAGGGTTGCCACGGAGAGACGATGTCCGGCAGTGGCCATCCTGGCCCTGGGTGTAGAAACGAGGAGGGGGAGGATTTTGTAAGTGGCCCTGCTGCTGTGCAGGAGATGCGCTGTAGTTCAGGGTTGTATGTGCATGTGTGTACGTTGAACTTATTTCGCACCGTACGTAGACAACCTTGCTAATGCGGAGGTGTGGGGGAAGGACAAGAAACCGAATACAAAGAGCAGTTCCAAAGAAATGAGTGGTCAATCTAGGTGCTTTGGACGCGCATAGCTCCAGTGGCTTCCTAATATCGGAAAAAAGAGCGCGTTCCAGACGGACACAAAAGCGCGTCCGAAAGTACCGCGCGATGCGGTGACCACCGCCTTTGTTCGATGGCAGCAGCCGATACGCCGCTGCCGCAGTTGCTGCTGCGAGGATGACCGGAGTTCGCGCGACGGCTGTTGATGCGACCAAGCGCCAAGAAAGACGTCGGCGCTTGCGACGCTAAGCGCTTTCGTCGGCCTCGAGGGCGGGTCGTGAGAAATGTGACATTGACGGCCCTCGACTCTTCGGCGAGGGGATTTGCCGGAGCGGACGAATCACAAAGCCGAGGCCGGCAACTGCGGCGGGAGTCTCCTCCGCGGGGGCTGTAATTTGCGTTGACGGAGTTGCCGAAGAGACGTTGTAGGGACATTTTTAATAGGCAAGACTTCGTAGAAGTGTGAACAACGTGAAGGGCGTCAAGTTGAGATGTTCGCAATAGGCGGCCATTGTATAGTTGAAGCAGACTTCTTTACATTTTCAGGAGTACATCAGGTTTATCACTTTACAACCTATGCCTTGAAGACACTTGACTTTAAAACCACGGAGGGACTTTATCCTCGCCCTGCACATGAAGGAGAACGGAGATAAAAGTTGATCAAAAACACCGATCTGAAACTGGGAACGTTTTGTTGAGATCACCTATCCACCCGGCCATATCAACCGACTGCACACCCCCCCCCCCCTCCACCACCGCCGCCTCCAATTCACGTCGCCCATCAAAATTAAAATCGGCGAGGACAAAAATAAAATTGACTCGACCGGCAAGTCAAGGCGAGGGCGTGCGCCCGAGACGGCGTCCGCCGAGGACACGTGGAAGAGTAGGCCAAATATCCCCCGTAGAGTGGCTCAAACTCCCTTGAGTGGAGGCCCTTCCACCAGCAGCAGCATGAGCAAGACACTGCAGTTATTTCTTCTTTCACATGGATCTTATGACCATTTACGTCCCAAACGTGTGCTCTTGGGAGTTGAGCCTTTGGGGGTGGGGGGGGGGGTATGGACTTGCCGTGGCCTGTGGCACGGAGAAACCCACTGGGGAGGCGGCAACTTGCAGGACTACGTCGGTAGGCGTCCATTCAAGTTGACCTCTCCCATCGTGAAGGGGACCTCTTAATCCGGTGGCTTTTAAAGCAACGGTGGGGCGAACTTAAGGCCCTCTTCACGACTTAATTTCATGAAACGAAACTTTTTTTTTAATTTTACCGGCTAAGGCCCACTGACCTATGTAGCTTTTTTTTTTCTTCAAAAGCGCACATGGCTGTCGCAAATGATAGCTCAACGAAGTGGCTTACCGTGTAAGACATTTATTTATTGCAGCCAAATGCTATTAAACGCGTGACGTTGATTCTAAATGTGGAGGGAGGAAAACCGGTGGATCCGGAGAAAAAAAAATCCACGCGACCACGGAGAGAGCAACACGCACGCTCCAAATATACAGGGGTCAGCGTCGGGATTGAACCCACGACCTCCTGTATACCTGGCAAGGTGGCTAACATCTCACCACTGTGGCGCTGTGAACCATACTGAGTCGTGGCCATATGAGGCCAACCGCTGTTGAAACGGCCCGCATGACGATACACATATATCCATCACGGAAGGCAGCCGAGTATCACTTATCGGGAACTGGAGGGTGAATATGTTTGACCTGGCAACAGCGTTGTGTGTAATGTTATGGGCGCCACGGTGGCTAGGAGATGTTAACTGGAGGTTGTGGGTTCGATCCTGACCTTGCCGCTTGTATATTTGGAGTTTGCGTGTCTCTCTCCCCGTGGGCGTGTGGATTTCGTCCGGGTCCTCTGGTTTGTTCCTCCACATTGAGACACAAAGTGCGTTCAGAGTATTTGGCTGCAATAGATTACCACGCAATGATAAGCCACTTCGTTGAGCTGTCGTTTTGTGGCCAGGTCGCTTCTGAAAAAAAGCCGTATCGCTCAGCGGGCATTCTTACCTGGTGAAATAAAAAAAAAAACTGTTTAGCAGTTAGTGCGCTCCGTCGCATCTCTCCGGCCGGGTACGGTACGGGTAGGCCGTGAGTCACTGGTGAGTCACCGTTTGTCACTCATTTCCCAACGTCTTGTCTCTTCTCACAATTCAAGTTCCTAGAATCAATCCACCCGTGCCTGCAACATGGCTTCATCCCAGAGGTCGCAATCGGGTACCCGTACTTTACCCGATACCCGGCCGGGTACGGGTAGCCGGGTATCGGGTACCCGTTTGCGACCCTGGTGCGGCCGGGTACGGGTACGGGTAAGGAATCAAAACCCGTTTGTGACCTCTGTCCGAGACTCGGCCACGTGTGGTTCACCAAAAGAACCTGGACATGCTCTTTGGCCCTGATCAAGGTCAAGATTTCCCCCATCCTTGGGTTATGGACGCAGGTTTTCGCCGTCAAGAGCTGCGTCAGGCCATGAAAAAAAAAGTCCGCTGCGAGTGAAAAATCGAATGGCATACGGTGGGTGTGTATTTATGTATTTATTCATTCATTCATCAGTGAGTGGCCTGTAACCATCAACTCGCTACCCTCTAGGACCCCGGTTTAATTCCAGCTGGGAGCCGTGGAATTCAATCATAGCATTAACACCCCTGGGTTTTCACCGCCAAGATGTGTTTGTTTTATTATTATTATCATAGACAGGGGCACACAAAGCCAGATTTTCAGAAGAGCAATTTAATTTCCTGTGCATACGTGTGCATACATACTGTACACTATACGTACGTGGAAACATATACTGTACGATCGTTCGTTGATCCACGTAATAAATGTATCTTCTCAAACGGCCTCTGGACCATATATCTAACATCTAATCAGTGATGAAAGTCACCATTTCTCTTTGATGATTTGTCTCGATATCAAAGTCTGGGCCCGCTGGTATATAGATACATAAGGCGACACTTTGGCAATGAATTTCACGACACCGTTAATTTATCAGTGGATGTATACGAGGCGTGAACTTTAAGCGTCAACAAAAATCTCATTTTGAAATAAAATCTCTCCCATTTCTTTTTGTAAACGAACAGGGATACCAATAGTAATTTTTTTGTACGTTGCGAGCCATTTCACGGGCATCTTGGCACGGTAGCCGATACGCGTGCTGTATTTGGGGGGTATACGCTGTATTTGGGGGGTATACGCGTGGTTGTATTTGGAGCAGCCGCGGGCGACGCACGCCTGATGGATTTCTTCAGCAACCACATTCGCAGATCGGCGGAGGAGTCCTCCATCGTTCCATTTATGGAGGAAATCTCTCCCCGCGCTGAAATAAAAACGTTCGCATTCGACGCGACGACTTGAGCACGTGATGCCACGTTTTTCCGACGTTTATCGTGAATGAATATTCTTCGGTTGGTTGAATGAAAAGGAAAAACACGCGACTTAGTTTCAATTGGAAGCACCGTATCGCGTATGCCAAATATGTTACTTAAAATATTCATTTATTTACCGGAAAAAAGCATAAAACATCACTTGCCACAGTTCACTTTGAGGTTTGCATGACACGCATAGGATTTAAACTGTCAAACAAGTCTGAGGAAAACTCTGTTGACTTTGACAGCTTGCAGTTCAAAATTGTGATAAAAAAACCTTTGAATGTAACTCACAGACATTAATGACATTGTATTTAAATAACTCCAACTTAGCTTTTTTTTTACGTGATTGTAAGATATAAAATATGGGCTGTCAAGTTAATCCTTTCTGTGCGCGTGTGTAAGTTTATTTCAAGAAAGCATTGACCAACTTCTTGGCAGTTTTATACCAATTGGACAGCAACCAATTTTTTTTACATTTCCACACCTGTGAAGATACTTTTACAAATTCAAAATAATCAAAGGTCAAGAGGTCAATATGGTCAATGCCGTTTGATGCTAGCACGCCTCTCCTCGCAATCACAACTGTTGCACAGTTAACACCAGACCCGCACTCAGTCTCTTCATCATCATCATCTTTGCGACCACCATCACCGTCTGGCTTTAGGACTTCCACTCGATTACCGACTTATGAGTACCGCTCCAATGCCCGTCTCGGTAAGCGGCCCTCCTCAACAAATATGTGGCGTAACACCTGACAGCTCTCAACGCTTCGAAGACGTCTGTGCCGGCGTGGAAGAGAAGGCCAAATACTTCCCTAGTGGGGGTGGGGGGGGAGGCTCTTTGTTCAGAACTCCATCCAGTGGAGGCCCTTCTGCCAAACGGTGCCGTGAGCGATGCCATCACACCCCACGACTTGTCTCCCCTTCTTGTTACGACCACCACGAGGCGCGAAGTTCCAACGTTCGCTTCCGTTCCACTGAGTGTCTCCACAGCGCGTGTGCTCGCTCCCCCCTTTTCAGGCACCTGTAACACTAAGGCCAGAGAACCCACTTTCAAGTCGTCTTTTGTTGTTGTTGTTGTTGTATTTTTCAAATTAAATACAGCCGTGATTAAGAGAGCAGTCAGGAGCTCAGCTGTGAGAGTTAAACAAGCAAGCACAAAACCCCAACAACTAATAATGGTTGAGATTAAGGTTGCCATTGACGTAAACAATTCACGTGATGTGACCAAGGAAGAGCGTGAGGCTCCATTTTTGTAGTACGAGCACGGCAAATACCGCGTTGTCCAGATTGTAGAACGCTCAGGAAAGTAAGCGAGCACCCCCCCCGCCTCCCCCCCAAAACTTCGGGGTCATTTAAGAAAACCGACACAGTTATGCAAGAAAAAATCACCAACGGAACGTCTGGGAGCGAGACGTAATGTCGTCAAATATAAAGTAAAAAAAATAGTGGACGCCTGGGGCAAAGAAAAAAAACGTGCATCTTATGATCCAGAGAATACAGTAATTATGGTGGAAGTGGCGGCAATGAAGGCCACATTGCAGATTCTAAGACGCATCCCCAACTTGTTGTTTTATTTATACGATAGGGGTCTGGCGGGCGGGTGGGTGGGTGGGGGGTTAGTGACTTTTGTAATCAGGAGAATACGGTCATTTGAAAATGTCTCAAAATATGACAAGGCAGGGAGGGTATAGGGCTAATGGATTATTTTTAAACACAGCCTCGCGCCATTAACTCGGCAGAAAGTGTCGAGCGTTCGCTGTTTGAAGCTGGTGAGGACAATTGCCGAGCAAACAAAATAAATTGGGAGAGGTGCCCAAGACGAGACCGTTAATTGGGGGAGTCGTTAAACCGTCGCGTCTCCACGCAGCGTTAAATTCGAACGCCGAAATGAACGTGGAGTGAGCGATAAAACAACGCCGACGCATTACGCGGAGAAAAAGATAGGAGGGCGGGGGGGGGGCATAATGCAGCTACGTCCCCCCCCAGCATGTACCCAGTCACGTAAGCCGACTCCGGGGGAAACCAAAGCCCGTGGCTGCGGCTGTGGCCGGCCGAATTCGTCACGATCCCGGCCTGACATTGCCACTGTAGCTACATGCCGGCGTGTTTTGTCAATGTACCTGGGTCGTCTTCTTGGTTCTTTCGGTAAAGTCACGTAGAATGGCGTGGAATGGCGTTGGCTGAATAAATAAATGCTGGGAGACGCGTTTGTGCTGGCAGTAGGTACGAAGGGGGCACGGGTTCAAAAACCTCATTCCTGCCTCGCGTTCAGCGACGCCGGTTTAACAGGGTGAAAAATAGAAAAATAAAAACTCTGGCAGAATGTGTTATTTCACTGCTGCCATTGCCTGAAATCGTAAAACAGAACTACTGTACCTTTAATTCAACGCTTGAACAAAAAAAAACGACCCCCCCCCCCGTTATCGTCTGAAATGCCAAATGTGCAACACTTGCGGCGTTTCCCATCCAAAGTTACATTTCAGATCTTTCACTGCAATTAACAAAAACGTAGTTTTTGGTTGCAAAACAACGGCCAAACAACAACAAAAAGAAAAGAGGAGACCTGCGGGCGCTTTGCGGTGACGACACAGAAAACGGTACAAATATAACCAAACAACACCCCCCTCGAATTGTTTCGGCAAAACCACCAATATCTCACGTCTCAGCGCGGTTCTCATCGTCGTCTTCGTAGCCACTAGGGCCCCTTTAGCCCCCCATCCACCCACAGCTCCTTCAACCAACGGAGAGAATCGAGGACTGGCGGTGACTTCGCGCTCGTTTTGTTCACGGGTAATATTCAAAGCAGCAAAGACGTCACGAAATTTACTCGCAAATATACCGACCTGCAAGAAGTGCATTCCATTCTGGATCCGTGTTACGGACGCAGGCAACCGTTGACCGTACTTGAAGCGCCGTGGCTAAATTCACACGTGTGCCGAGTGTTTAAAAACCACACCTTATCGATTACTGCATTACAAGCAGAGCTACATCTTAATATAGTACAAAATATAAAAAATACCTTCTTAGCACATATATAGATATGTTTTTTTGACGTATATACAGCAAAGTTATGTACACTGGAATTATACAGAGAAACGACACGTGTTTTATACTTTCGTCTTTGTTTTCACTTCTTAATTCCTCCACATGTCCGAATACCGAGCCGCAGCCGCCGATCTTCTCTCGCCATCGCAAGCACGGCACCACGACCACAGTACATCCTCAGCGCCGCCTCCGTCTCCGGCATTGGCTCGCTGGCCTTCCGCCTTCCCCTAGCGGCACAAACGAACGGCAAAGGGCCCGAGTCTTCGTTGATCGACTCGCCATGCCTTCCTCCTACGACTCCGTCCCACCCTACCGTCCCGTACCTGCGCCGCCGCTCATGTGCTCGCGTCCCTGGTGATCTTCTTGCAGAAGATGACCTTCTTCTGGTCCTGCAGCTGCCTCTTCTTCCTGCGGCCCCACTGGCACAGCAGCAGCCACTTGAAGGTCCGCCTGAAGTTCTGGTTGCACAGCGCGTAGCACATGGGGTTCACCGTGCTGTTGACGTAGCACAGCCAGTAGCCCAGGTGCCACAGGTCGACGGGGATGCAGTCGTCGCAAAACGTCGACACGAGCACCATGATGTTGTAGGGCGTCCACGTGACGATGAACGCCAGCAGGATGGCGCTCAGCGTCTGCGCCGCCTTCTTCTCCTTGATGAGCGTCACGCTCTTGGGCTTCGCGTGCCGCTTGGCCTTGGCCAGCAGCTTGCGCGTCTTCTTGTCGTGCTTCCACGACACCGCCTGGCCGTGCAGGAACTGCGGCCGCGGCGATTTGCTGCCGCCACCGGCGGCACCGCCGGCGCCGGCGCCGCTGTTGCTGCTGCCGTTGCCGCCGCGAGAGGAGGAGGACGACGAGGCGGCGGCGGCAGCGTTGGCGCCGGACTGCTCGGGGAACTTGCAGCAGCGCTGGTGGAACTTGTGCCGCTTGTCCCGCTCCGGGTGGGCGGAGGCCTCGACGGGCGACGTCGCGGCCGAGTGGCCGTCGGCCCGCAGCCGCGTCTCCGTCGGCACGGTCGCCTCCTTGGCGGCGGCGGCGCCGTCCTCCTGCGCCGACGCCCCGGCCGACGCGACCGCGACGGCGGAGACGGTGATCGCCACGGAGGAGGTGGACGAGGACTGCACGGCGAGCAGCCCCGAGCCCGACGTCTTCATCACCACCGTGTAGATGGACTTGGGCCGCTCGGGCGGGCAGCCCTCCTCCTCGGAGAGCGCCGAGTGGCTCGGCGAGGGCCCCCCGCTGCCGCCGTGGCTGCGCCAGCTCTCGCTGTTGCTGAGCTCGCGCTCGGCGCGCTTGTGCGGGTGGCACACGCGCAGCCCCGGGAAGCAGTAGCGAGGGGACCGCAGCCCCCCGGCGTCCCTGCCGCCTCCGCCGCCGCCGCCGCCACCGCCCGCCGCTCCTCCTCCCGCTCCACCGCCCCCGTTGTCCTTGACGTAGACCTCGTTGAAGCTGGACTTGCGGGAGCGGCTCTCGTGCAGCACGAGCTGCCCTGTCGACTCGGAGTCGGTGTCGGAGCCCTGCAGCCCGGCGAGCTCCTTGGAGCGCTTCTCCGTCTCCTTGTAGATCCTCCAGTAGAGGATGCACATGATGGTGACGGGCAGGTAGAAGGCCGCGATGGCCGTTCCGAAGGTGATGATGGGCTCCGACAGGAACTGGATCTGGCACTTGCCCTCCGAGTCCGGAACCTCCTCGACGAAGTACTGCCAGAAGAGGATGGCGGGCGCCCACAGGATGAAGGACACGGCCCAGGCGAGGCCGATCATGATGGCCGCGCGCTTCGTGGTGCGTTTGGCCCTGTAGGTGAGCGGCCGCGTGATGGAGAAATAGCGGTCGAAGCTGATGACCAGCAGGTTCATGACGGACGCGTTGCTCGACACGTAGTCGAGCGCGAGCCACAGGTCACAGGCCACCTGGCCCAGCACCCAGCGGCCCATGACAATGTAGGTGGTGTAGAGGTTCATGGAGAAGACGCCGATGATGAGGTCGGCGCAGGCAAGGCTCAGCAGGAAGTAGTTGTTGACCGTCTTGAGTTGGCTGTTCACCTTGAAGGAGAGCATCACCAGGATGTTGCCGATGATGGTGAGCAGACTGACGATGGTGGTGAACACGATGATGAGCACCAGCTCGGGCACCGTGCGGTCGTCGTCCGCCGCCGATGCCGTGCTGTTCACCAGGGCGTGAGTGGCGTGGCTCTCGTTCATCCTCAGCAGCTCGCGCGAGATGTTCTCAGCCACGGCCCGCATCGCACCTCCGCCTCTGCCACCCGTGATGTTGAGGAACAGCTCCCCGGACACGGTCACCATGGTTCGGGCTCCGTCCCTGAGTCGTGTGTGAGCAGTGTGTGTGTGTGAGTGTTGGTGCGTGTGTGTGTGTCTGTGTACGTGAGTTATGTGTGTAGGAATATGTGTGTGTGTGTTGGTATGTATGTGTATATTTGCGGAGTGGTATGTGTGTGTATTGATATGTGTGTTTGTACTTTGTGTGTGTGTATCTACGTGTGCATTTTATGCGGATGTGCACGTATGCATTTGCGATTGTGCGCGCGTGTGTTCTGCGTGTTTTTGTGCATTTGCGTGTAAGCGAGAATGTTTATATATGTGCGTGTATGTTGAACTTCTTTCGCATGTGTGTGCGCGTGTGTATTTATGTTTGTGTGTGTGTGCTAAAACTTGTTTTCTGTTTGCCTTCAGTGTTTCACTGCGAGAGCACTCCGGGAGATGACGCTGCCAAGTGACGTTTATCTCGTGACACAGTCACTCTGAAATAAAAGTGTGTGGATTGTGCGCAGAGGCGAACAGCATTCTTGTTAGTTTAACACACAGGAGGCTTTCGCGAACAACATCATCCAAATTAAATGTGGTTTTTTTTGGGGGGGGTGGGTTAGATCGCCTAAATATAAATGTTTCATTAAACCCGCCACCACCCGACACAACCAATTAGTAAGGTTCTTCAAAGGATGCAAAGATTCAAAGGTAAATGCCACACACAACTAAATCAACTCGTACATTACCCCCCGCCCCCCCACCCCCGGCCTCCGCACCTGATTGGCGTACAAGTGACGACATCACATTTATCCCTCGGTATTAAAGACCGAAACAGGAGGATTTCTCCACAACTCTGGCTGTTGCCTGATGATGCTAGTTGCAATTACCAACGAAACATCGTACTCGAATTGTAAATGTTGTGGGTTACTCTCCAACACACCGGTGTGCTGTACCAGTAACGAATTGCCACGTTCTGTTCACGTGACAAACCTTACTAATTGGCTGTGCCGGGTGGTGGCGGGTTTAACGACACATTTATATGTATTCACGCGATCTAACCCCAATAAACGTCTGTTATGGAGCATTCTTGTTATAGCATTTTTCGGTAAAGTCACGTAGGTAAAAATAAATAATGAATAATAAAAATAAAATAAATAATAATAGAAATAAAATAATAAATCACGACGTTTCGGAGGCAACACAAGTTTCCGTCATCAGGTGGGACCGTCACAGCTAAATTTACTGTATACAGTAAATCTCGTCGTGATTTATAATTTTATTTCTATTATTACATATATAATTTTTGTTATTATTTATTTTTACCTACGTGACTTTACCAAAAAAACCTAAGAGTATGAATCCTTGCAGTCACGAAAGCTTCAAATATAACATTCGACAGTTCATCACAACGTTGATCCAATGGGATGTTCCACCTCTTTGTGAAATCGAGTGCGAGCAAGGAGGCCGCCTGATGACCCATCGGCTATAGCGATTATTATTATTATTTAGCCCCCCCCCCCCCCATCAATTGATCGATTGACCCCTTGCTCCGTGTAGCACTCTTCACGCGACGAACTGCCTCAAAGGCGCTTCGCGGACGCGGCGAAGGCGGTACAAATAAATAAGCAACGACAAAACGCGGGGAAATCATTCGTTGCGAAGATCAATGAATTGCTGGACCACACTTGAGCAGCCTGGGTGGCGAGGGCCGTTGGTTTTTAAGGGTTTGCCTGCATGGTTGGTCCACAAGTGGCGATGCAGATGTCACTGGAATCGCCGCTGGGGTAACGGCGCAATGCGCTGACCGCTCAGTGGACTATCGCTCCCCCCATTGCGAAGATCAACTGCTTGAGCACACTGCACAGGAAAGTCCTGTTTGTGAGAACCTGTTAAGGCTGGCAGGGCATTCGAGAGCAGCGTGGTCAGCGCAATGCCTGGCCACTTCCGTCTCACAGTGCTGATGTTCACACTCCACGTAGAAGGTACTCGCTTGTTTAAGGCTGAGTTGATCTAGGGGAGGTTCAGATACCTCTTGCCACCGATAGACCCGGTGGGGATTCAACGCAAGTTGCCAGGATCGTAGCGCAGTGTGCTAATCACTGCACCTCTACTCCCCCGACAGACACACGAAGATCCCCCGTATATCTTGCGTAGGTTTGTTGGGGCAAGTTTTGTTTGCAAGCATCTATGGAAATGCCACCACGGCGCATGAGGGGGTGGTGTGGTCAGAATTCCCCGATGTTTATGTTCAACCAAATGTCACCAGGTACTCATTTAAGGCTGATTTGACCTCAGTGAGGCCGAGAACAGGTTATAATATTGCTCGCCACTGATATTAGCCGTGACCCGCGCTCAGATGTACTTCTGCGGCTGTCTGGAACGCTCTTCCTTCCGATATTACGAAGCCACTGGAGCTATGCACTTTAACATCTAAATTGAAAACTAATTTCTTTAGAACTGCTTTTGGTGTTTAGTTTATTGTCCTTCCCGCGCACTTCAGATTAGCACGGTTGGCTACGTACGGTGCAAAGTAAGTTCAACATCCATACATAAATGTCCCGCAATCAAACTGGGGCAACTGGGCTCCTAGCACAGTGTGCTAACCGCTGCACCACCACTACACAGACCCAAGACACACACTCACAAATGCACATTCCATTCATACAAATTACCATGAACAATTACGCCTGAAAGATAAAAGCAGTTAAAAGGCGCGGCATTGAATGAGTAAATGAAAATGATTATCCACACACTGAGCAGCAACAGAGCACCTGCACTGCGTATCATTAAAAAATAAACTATGAAGTTGGTAATTGCATAGCCAGTTATAGATTGCCGCGTGAAGAGATCCATAATAGCAGCCCTTTCATTACTGGTGCCACTGTGTTTTTGAAAGGTATGCTAATGATGCTATGCCCATCGAACCCTGGCACACGGAACCAAGTGCTGTTCTTTTATAAATCCTTTATATTAAGTTCGCATGCTTGCTTGCTTGCGTGCTTGCTTGCTTGCTTGCGTGCTTGCTTGCTTGCTTACGACCGTGCAAATCTTTCGGTCGTTTTTTAATCCACTTCCCGTGATCCAATCGAGCTGACATTTTCCACACAGACTCGTTGTGCCAGACAATTAATGTTCGTGAAAAAAAAATTCCCAAAATTTTACACTTTTTAGGCAAAAAAAAATTATTTTACATATATTCAAATGTAACTCATTCATCGCTTTGGCTGAACGTCACAGTATAAGAGCCCGAGCGTAACCCCTCCACAGGCCGTGGCGGAGTAGCGCAGTTGGTAGCGCCCTCGCTTCCCATGCCAAAGGTCGCGGGATCGATCCCCGCGTCCTCCACAGGCGAATATATTTTTAAATCCTTTATATTAAGTTCGCTTGCTTGCTTGCGTTGCTTGCTTGCGTGTTTGCGTGCTTGCTTGCTTGCTTACGACCGTGCAAATCTTTCGGTCGTTTTTTAACCCACTTCCCGTGATCCAATCGAGCTGACATTTTGCACACAGACTCGTTGTGCGAGACAATTAATGTTCGTGAAAATTTGTTTCCAAAATTTTACACTGTTTAGGGAAAACAAATTAAATATTTAATTACCAATTGCTTAATACTGGCAGACAATCATCTTGACCCATAGGTGGCAGCCATCTCAAGCCAGAGGACGAGAGGACTCTAGCCGCCACGCATATAAAGGATTTATAGTGAAAAACTTTGTTTTTACGGGTTATACTTATTCCTTCCAAAAATAATCTTATTATTATAATTATACAAATGTACTTCTTCTTGGTTCTTTCGGTAAAATCACGTGGAAGGGAAATAATTAAATAACAAAAATAAAACAAAATAATTCTCACAACGTTTCGGCCACAACGCAAGCAGCCGTCTTCAGGTGAAGAACAGGTCTGTCGGTAAGACAGGAGGACGGCTGCTTGCGTTGTGGCCGAAACGTCGTTAAAATTATTTTATAATGTTTTATTTTTGTTATTTAATTATTTCTCTTCTACGTGATTTTACCGAAAGAACCAAGAAGATGAATCCCTGCAGTCACGAAAGCTTTAAATCGAAAAACAAATGTACTTATGTATTTAGGAGAAGAACAGAGGTAATTTTTTTTTTATGGAGGGTCCTGCTACATCGGGATGTTTTTTTTCCAGATGCTTTCAGCCAATTCATGATGAGTTCATACACGAGGGAGAAAATCGGAGTACCTGGAGAAAACCCACGCCCTGCATGTACGCATGTGTGTTGAACTTCTTTCGCGCCGTACGTACGCACGTAGCCAACTGCGCTAATCGGAGGTGCGGGGGGAATGACATCAAACTAAACACGAAAAGCAGTTCGACATACTCTTGGGTTCTTTCGATAAAGCCACGTAGGTAAAAATAAAATAAAACTGGTTTATTTTAGCCGCGATGATAAGTGCGTTTTAAAAATGAAAAACAACCACATCCGGTTTTGTTCATGAATACTTTTAAAATTAACCTTAAACAAATCGTAACAGAAGACGCGACATGCTGCACGAATCCGGCAGTCGTGGTCACGCACGCGGCCGCCGATCCAGCGCTGTGTGATCAGCAGCAGCGAGGCTGATGGATCACTGCACAGATGTTGCCGTGAAACTCCCTTGCCGTGGGCGTCGAGGTCGCTATACCTTGGTTTGCTGGAAGAAGGTATATACAGCACGTAGACCATTTTTTATATATCTTGATTTGAAGCTTTCGTGACTGCAGGAATTCATACTCCTTTGGTTCTTTCGGTTAAGTCACGTAGGTAGAAAAATAAAAAATAATATCACGACGTTTCGATCGCAACACAAGCGATCGTCCTCAGTGTTGCGATCGAAACGTCGTGAAATATTACTTTTTTATTTTGTTTAATTTTTCCACCTACGCAACACAAGCGGTCGTCCTCAGTGTTGCGATCGAAACGTCGTGACAAATTACTTTTTTATTTTGTTTAATTTTTCGACCTACGTGACTTTACCGAAAGAACCAAAGAGTTTGGGTTCCTGCAGCCGCGGAAGCTTCAAATGAGTTCTAAATAAATTAGTTTTGTCAATCAAGACGATTTGGAAGTGCGTAGCTGCAGTGGCTTTCTAATATCGGAAGGAAGAGCGTTCCAGACGGCCGCAGAAGCGCATCTGAAAGCGCGCGATGCCGGTGATCGTCGTTTTCATTCGATGGCAGCAGCCAAACGCCGCTAACTGCTGCTGCTGCTGCTGCGAGGATGATCGGAGTTTGCGTGATGGTGGTTTATACTCCTTGACGAGATCAGCGAGGTATTGTGGCTCAATTGTGGCAAGCACTTTTTTGTGTAATGACTGCGACCTGATAATGTAAGGGGCAACACACCACCCTATCCCCGTACAGGTGGAACCAGATGGCGATTAGTCCACGTGCTGTATAATACCTTCTTCCAGCAAACCAAGGTATAGCGACCTCGACACCCACGGCAAGGGAGTTTCACGGCAACATCTGTCCAGTGATCCATGAACCCTCGCTGCTGCTGACCACACAGCGCTGAATTGCAGGTGGCCGCGTGCGTGACTACGACTGCCGGATTCGTGCAGCATGTCCCGTCTTCTGTTACGATTTGTTTTAGGTTAATTTTAAAAGTATTCATGAACAAAACCAGATGTGATTTGTGTTATTTTTAAAACGCAATTATCATCATGGCTATTTAAAAAATATATATATTTGTTCTAATTGATGCCAGATTTTTTTGTTGCGAGATGCCGCACCAAATCAGATGTGTTTCCCATGTCAAGTCAAAGCGTATAACTGCTCAGAATAGCAATGGGGCAGCATTTATCTATCTATACTGGTGGCTCCGTGCTAGTGGTGGAAATTCCTCGTTCTTCTGGTACGGGACAGTTTCTCCAAATGACTACCGCTGCTCCTCCTTCTTCGTCACAAAGTGGTA
>NC_083831.1:11041890-11129934 GCF_015708825.2 Lethenteron reissneri | reverse complement strand
GGGGGGTTGGGGTTAGCCAGGCGGCACGACAAAGCTAAGCTTAAAGACTAAACCATTTTTATTTTAACCAGGTAAGGCCCCGCTGAGCTAAATATAGCTCTTTTTCAGAAGCGACCTGGCTATCACAAATGATTGCTAAACGAAGTGGCTTATCATCATGTGGACATGTATAGCAGACAGACACTGTAAACGCGTGATGTTGATTATAAACATGGAGATAAAAACCGGAGGGAACTGGAGAAGAATCCACGTGACCACGGGGATAGAGAGACATGCAAGCTCCAGGGTATTTGGCTGCTATAAATGTCCACGGGATGAGTCACTTGCGTTGAGCTATCATTTGTGGCCAGGTCGTTTCTGAAAAAGCAGCTACGTAGGCTCAGTGGACCTGACCTGATAAGATAAAATTGCTTCGTAGTGCAGTTATAAGTTTTATGTCATTATCGTCGCGAACGCTGGACGCGGGCCCGGAGATCGGTTGATGGGTACACGCCAACGGGAGCGGCTCACCATTGCCCAGCCCGAAGCTGCTATTCTCCAGCAGGTAGCTCAGGTGCTCAAACATGGACTTCTGGTTCTGCCGGCTGATGCGGCAGAAGTAGCAGAGGAATCGACAGCAGTTCGCCACCATCTTAGGGAAGGTGATCTCCTGTGGGGGGGGGGGGGGGGCGGAGGAGGGGGCACATCAACAACCAAGTTATCTTGATAAAGGATTTTTGTTTTTTGTTTGGGTTAGATCGCGTACATATAAACGTGTAATTGTAACTCGCCACCACCCGACACAGCCAATTGGTACTGGTTTTGTCACGTACACAAAAAAAAAACGTGACCAATTGGGGACTACTTCAGCACACCGGTTGCGTGTTTGGAGAGTAAACCCAACGGTGTTTACAATTCGAGTACGACGTTTCACAGGGCGCTTACAAAAAACAGCTTCATCGGGCGATTAGTCATAATTGTGACGAAGTCCTCCAAGTGAACGGAGTTACAAGTTTTGATTTAAAGCTTTCGTGACTGCAGGGATTCATATTCTTAGTTCTTTTGGTAAAGTCAAGTAGAAGGGAAACAATATAAGAATAAAAATATAAAACAATAGAAATTCTCACGACGTTTTGACTGCAACACAAGCAATTATCATCAGGTGTGAAATCCACAGCAAGAAAAGGAGTTACAAGTGTTCTTGTGTGTAACCGAGTGAGAACTCTAGGGGCCAGTATGTCTTGTTTGGTGTTGTAAACTTCTTACCCACCCCTACTGGACATCTGTGACAAATATCTTTACAGCTCATCGGATTCCTCCAGGATAATTCACATTCTGAAAAAAGATTCTGCATGTATGTATGTTGAACTTCTTTTCGCACCGTACGTAGCCAACCGTGCTAATCGGAGGTGCGGGGGAAGGACAAAAAAACTGAACACAAAAAGCAGTTCTAAAGAAATTCAGTTTTCAATCTAGATTTAAAAGTGCATAGCTCCAGTGATTTCCTAGATATCGGAAGAGCATTTCCAGACAGCCACAGAAGAACATCTGAAAGCGCGTGACGCGTGGTGACCGTCTTTGCTTCAACGGCTAGCCAAAAGCTGCTGTGAGATGAGCGGAGTTTTTGGGTGATGGTTTACGAGTCTCATTTGCGAGAGTGACCCGGGGCATGAGTCTGTCAGCTGGAGGCGGTGATTGCTGCTGTGAGTTAAAACCAAATTTATACATTTCGAATTGGGCAAACTTTGGACCGCAACGCACGGCACAGGGCGGCCTACCCTTGCGAACGATGTCAGTGGATCTTTACGTCCACTGTGAGTGAAGCAGATTTCGTGCAATAGTATTATTTAAGACCCTCGACGCAGAGGTGGTTTCTCCCTGTGCCTATGTGTGTGTCTCTCTCTGTGTGTCTCTGTGTGTCTCTCTCTACTTGTGTGTCTGTCTGTGGTCTGTGTATTGTCTCTCTCTCAAATTTAGCAATCTTTGGAAGAACGTAATCAACCAGGTAGTGTGTGACTGTTGTGGTGGCCGACTCTGCGTGTTGTATTGCATTATATTACCAGGTTTGTTTTCTCTTTCAATTCGTACCTGATGATGATTGCTTGTGTTGAAATCGAAACGTCGTATGCTATTATTTAATTTATTTTTCTTTCTACGTGACTTTACCTAAAGAACCAGTAGTATTATAGTGGTTAACACACAGCGCAGTATTAACCAGGGCGGCCGCCGCGTTCGAACCGCAAACCTCTGCAACAAGCGACGAGCGCGCTACCGCCGGGGAGCGTCACCGCCTCGGGAAGGCCAAGTGCTGTCGTTTTGCATTGAGACCTAAAGAACTCAAAAACTATTTGGACATAGGAAAAGTAGTAGGGTTGAGTTTCACGTTCAAACGCGTCTAACTTTTGGATTATTCTCACTGTGGTTCTTTATTTTTTCAATCGTGATCATAGCGTAAAATCGCCCCCGACTGAGCAAACTTGGCAAGACTATCCTGAAAAGGAGACCTGAGCCTCCGATTGGTGTACAGAACACATAACCTTGGGCAGTCACGTGACCTCTCTGCACGACCTGATTGGAGGCTGACATCCCATTCGTCCACTAGGCGGAGCGACTGATTAGATTAGTCCAGATTTGGTTAGCTATATATTTTCCCGCACCTCCGTTCAGCACGGTTGGCTACGTACGGCGTGAAAGAAATTCGACATGCATGCGTGCATACGTGCTCGATACAAAACGGCGCTGGCAACATTGCCGCCGATGGTTGGCCTTTAAAGGAGCCATACCGTTGGCACGGCATTGCGACCTTTGTTCTTGAAGCATGAAACTCAACAAAAACCTGGGTGGGAAACAAACGCTCACCTGACCCTCGCCTCCACTCAGCACGTTCACCATCACCTCCATGACCGTCTCGTGCATCCCCAGGGCTCGCATCAAGTTTGGGTGCTGGTAGAACAGCTTGTTGTTCATGATGTTGCTGCACGCGCCAGGAGGGAGACTCGTTAATTGTAAATGAAAACAGACTGTCGGGGCAAGTGCCGTTGGCTAGCACCTGTGAAGGCCGGCACGGCACACGAGGGTGTGGGTGGCCAGCATCACGCCTGGCGGCAATTGTCTTCCCACTGGCGATGTTTACACACCGCACCAGGTACTCATTTGAGGCTGAGTCGACCTAGGGGAGGCCCAGGACTGGTTCAGATAACAGTCACTGGTGTTGGTGGACGAGACCAGGAATCAAACTCGGGTGGCCGGCTTCGTGGCGCGGTTGTACCAACCGCTCCACTACCGCTCCCCTACTTTGTAATTCACACCGCGCGTGGTGGCGCCCACACCTGCCTGATCCGGGACTTAGCAGGCGGATTCCAGGGGATGCATCGCGTGAGAATAATTACCAACCTCCAGGGTTTAGACAGGCAGCAGCAGAAGACAATACAGGGACTCCTCTACTCACAAACAAGTTAGGTTCGATAGGTCTGTTCGTAAGTCGATTTGTTCGTAAGTCCAACTTTACTCCTGTCGATTCCAAACGTGTTGTGCGGCATGTACACTAAACACGGGGAATGGCTTTAAAAGTTTTATAATCTCCTGTAGATGCAGATGCCATTAGATCTTCACGTTCTGCAGATGTAGATGCCATCGATTGCGGCTGTCGGTCCGAACAGGCAACTGGACACACGGACACGTTTGTTCGTATCTCTGAAAGTTCGTACGTCGAATAGTTCCCAAGTGCAGGAATCCCTGTATAGTAAGTAGCCTAAACAGATTTAACACGTGACCACGGCTATCAACGTTAACAACGGCGGTTATAACAATCGGACAAATATAAATACATATTACATTTTTTCTACGGAACCCCATCAAATCCCCGTGCTGCATCACCCAATGCCGCGGATCATGAGCTGCTCCTCCTCCTTGCCCATGCGCACACGCAGCAGCGAGCGGATCTGCCCGAGCGAGGCGAGAAGGTCGAGCGTGTCCTCGATGGAGTTGTCGCTGATGGTGTACGTCTTGGGCAACGCGCGCATCAGCTCGCCGATGCCGTCATACTGCCGGTGGAGCAGGCCGAACATGGCGCGCACCAGCTCGGGGTCGGCCACGCGCGACTCCTGCGCCCAGTGGATCATCACCGTCGAGATGAGCTCGTGCAGCGTGGCTGGGGGGCGAGGTGGAGGAGGGGGAGGAGGAGGGGGGAGATGGTGGGGTGGGACAGGAGAGAGGTGGGGGAAAAGGAGGTGAGTGGGGGGAGAGGTGAGTGGGGGGAGAGGTGGTGAGTGGGGGGGAGAGGTGGTGAGTGGGGGAGAGACGGTGAGTGGGGGGAGAGCAAGTGAGTGGGGGTAGGGATCAGAGTAGAGGAGTAGTGAAGAGGAAGGGGTAGAGGGCAGGGGAGTGGAGGGGAGTGTGTACAAGGGGAGGAGACCAGAGAGCAAGGTGGAGAAGGAAAGCGATGGAAGGGATAGGAATTGGTTGGGAGAAGAGGAGATTTGTATTAGGGGGGGGGGGGGTTGGAAAGAAAGAGACGGGACACACGGCCGTCAATATTACGTGGAGAACGTTTACGGTGAATTTGCAGGAGATGACGTGTGTCTGCACGCGAGGCTTGGGCCTGTGGGCGTTGCCATCTGCCCCGAGACTCACACGGCTTCTTCTCCTCCTCGTCTTGAGGCTTATCCTCCTCCTTGGCCTTGCGCAGGTTCTTCACGCGCTCCACCAGGGACATCAGCTTCCCGCGCCACGATGGGTCAGCCTCCCCTTCCTCCTCCTCCTCCACCTCAAGCTCAAAGCCTGGCCAAGCAGCGCCGATGTCACCGTCGTCGTCATCATCATCATCGGCATCTCCACCACGAGTGCTACCACTATTACCACCGCTAAATTCACCTTTGCACCATCACTACCATCAATGAAACTAAACGATATTTTAATTTTACCAGGTAAGGCCCACTGAGCTATGTCGCTCTTTTTCAGAAGCGACCTGGCCACAAACGATAGCTCAAGGAAGTGGCTTATCACGTGGATTTTATTTTTTTATAGCAGCCAAATACCATACACGCACATTGATTCTAAATGTGGAGGGAAAAACCGGAGGACCCGGAGAAAAATCCACGCGACCACCTGGAGAGAGACACGCAAACTCCAATATAGAGAAGGTGTCAGGGTTGGGATCGAACCCACGACCTCCTGTATCCCCTGTGAGGTAGTTAACATCTCGCCACCATCGCAGCCATATAATATAATTTCCGATCCGCTGCTGGACGAAGACTTCCCCCGCGCTGTGTTGAAAGCGGGGGTCGCTTGATTTGGACCACGACATCATGCTCCAATTTTTTGTATTTGTTTCCAACTACTCGCAAAGTGCTTAATTGAGCAAAGTCACAGAGCAATGGCCACTTGCAGGCCGGTGCTGAATTCACATTCTGCCTCACAGGGACAGCTGCCACCGGGAGTCCCCTGCCATGGGCATGGAATAAATATAAAGCATCGATGATGATAATGATGATGATTGTGATCATCATCATTATGATCATCATGATATCCTGGCATATTTACTATCCACAGAGGGTATATACCCTATATCCTAGCAGATTCACTCACCACAGATGGTACATTCCATGTCCTGGCATCTTCACTACCCACAGATGGTATATTCCATATACAACAGAGGATGCTCTCACCGCAATGCAGCAGCAGATCATGATGGAAATTCTCCAGTTTCTCCTGAACCTCATCAGGACATGGGCTCTCCTCATCCTCCGCAATGTTCTTGAAGCTGACCAGCATGTTGACCTGCACAACAAAGACAAAGATCCCCCATAAAGTCTTTAACAGACTTAGGGCAAGTGCTGTGAGCGACCACCTATGAATGCCAGCACGACTCACAGATGGTTTAGTGAGTGGCCAGCAACATGCCCGGCCGCCTTTGTCTCCCCATTGCTGACTGTTATACATCACAAGGTACCAATTTGAGTCGACCTAGTGGAGGCCCAGGACCAGTTCAGATATTTGTCACCGACGTTGGCCGTGAGCGGGAAGCGTACTCGGGTCGCCGGGTTCGTAGCGCAGTGACCCAACCACTACGCTAACGCTGCCCACCTGGATAACAAACACACGCATGGTGATCCATCCTCTTTCCCATTACGAGCAGCAATGAGAATGAGTAGAATATGATGAGTGAATGAGTGAGTGAACGTGAGGGCGAGTGTAAGGCTATAGCGGTGGTGGCTGTGGGTGAGTGAGTAGGTGAGCGAGCGGTGTGAGCGAGCGGGTGAGTGAACGTGAGGGAGAGAGTAAGGCTACAGCAGTGGTGGCTGTGTGTGAGCAGGTGAGCGAGTCCGATGAGCGAGCGATGCGGGTGAGTGTGCGTGCCGTGGGTCCGCGCGACCCTCGGAGTCACCTGTTCCTGCGGCGGCGAGCGGAACTCCTTGGTCTTGCGCGCGGTGTGCGCGGCCGACATGTTGAGCGCCTGCATGACCTCGTCGTAGCGGAACTTCTGGTTCGCCTGGACCTTGGCAACGAAGGCGTCCGAGAACGCCACGATCGCCTCGATGCGGTGGCGCAGCTGGCACTCGCACAGGTACTCCAGAAGGTGGCACATCTAGGCAGGGCGGCACACGACAGCCCATGTCGCCGTGACTCGGCCCACATCGTCAGTTCGTCCCGCATCGACGATGCGACAGGCATGGTCGGTGCCACCGGCATTGTTGATCCGAATGGCATCGTCGATGCCACTGGCATGATAGGTGTGACCAGCATCGTTGATTCAACTGGCATCGTTGATTCAACAAGCTCCAAATTTGAATTATATTGCGTCAATGGGATGCTCCCGCCTGTTTAATGGTCAGCACACTGGGCTCACGATTCAGAGGTCAACAACTCGATTCTAGATCACGGAGCAGCAGTTGAAACAATGACGGTACAAGCTTATTAAATTCCCCCCCTCCCCCACCCCCCTTATCGGCGCCTCTGCCGAGCAGTAGAAATGGGCTCAACCAGTTAGTAGATCGGCAGGTCGTGTGTGTTGGGATAAAGCGTGGGTACTCCAACCCCTTGCAGGATGTCTGGCCAGTGTGGACGAGTACGCCATCATAACCTCCCTAGTGGGGCTCTCTGGAACTCCCTGTAGTGAAGCCGTCTCTGCCAGCAGTGTTCGTGAGCAGGGAATTGGAGGCCTGCGCCTTTATTGTAAAGCGCCGGAATGGTGACCGAATGCCAAGATGCTGCACATTGACAGATATATTTCACAGCCAAGAATCAAAGAGTCCTTGCAATGGCAACAGAATCACATCAGGCCCAGGGCAAGGCCATGATAATTAAAAACATGTATTCTATGCTCACAAAGTGCAGAACAAAGTTGAATGTAATTTTTTGGTTGTTGGAGCGGTTGGTGATGCACTTGAGAACCCAGTGTCATAAACGGGTAACCCCCGGAATTGAACACTGGCATCCCAGCGCGCCGACCTCAGAGCCAGCCGGCCGACCTCGTAGTGAACCTCGAGCCCCTTCAGCCGGTTTAAATCAAAAAAGTCTCACGAACCCCGAAGCGGCTGGGCCCACCCTTCCCCTCCACGCCCTCTCACCTGCAACTTCACCGGTTCCACGAGCTTCATGTAGAGCAGGCCCTCGCCAGCGATCACCTCCTCCTCCCCTTCCCCGTCGCCGTCGCCCGCGGCCTTCTCCTTCCTCTCCGCATCGTCTGCCTCCTTCTCCCGCCCGCTCTCCTTCTCCACCTCGTCGTCCACGCCGCCGTGTCCGCGTCTCTTCCTCAATGCCCTCCTCCTCTTCGCTTTGGACGCGGCATGCTCCGCCTCTCCCTCGACCATCTCCACATTCTCATCCCCTTCCTCGTCCTCCTCTTCGTCGTATTCATCCCCCTCCTCGTCCTCCTCGTCGTCGTCATAAAAATCGTCCTTCTCCTCCTCATCCCCGGCGCCTTCCAGCGCCAGCAACTCCTTCGCCGGGCTCCCGCCCCCGACCCCGTCGCCACCCGCCACCTCCTCCTCCTCCTCGTCTCTATGCTCCTTGAAGACGCCGGGGTCGATGAGGAGGAGGATGTGCCGCACGTCGTCGTCCGCGAACACGCCCATGACGAGCAGCGTGCACACGAGCTTGAGCAGCGGCACGAACAGGAACTCCGTGCTGCTGCCCACGGGGTCGCGGATGTGCCAGCCGCCGTCACGCACGGCCTCCGTCAGCATGTCCAGCGTCTTCACCTGTTGTTGGCGGCGGGGGGCAACAGCAGCGGCGGTGAGTTGGTCCCACACAGAAAGGTCGAGAAGAACCAGGCCCAGGCGCGGGGGCCCTACAACTCGTGCATGTGTGTACACGTGCGTGTGCGCGTGTATTGTGTGTGTGTTGTGTTTGTTGAACTTATTTCGCACCATACGTAGTCAACCGAACTAATCGGAGGTGCGGGGTAAGGAGAGGATACTAAACACACCACTGCCACCACCACCACCACCGCTACTACCAATCAACACCACCACCGCCACGACCACCACGGCCACCGCCACTACCGCCACTACCGCCACCACGACCGCCGGGCACGCCCTTCCTGCGGGAGGGGGCGGTCGGGGAGGGCCGGATGAGAGCCTCACCTTGAGGATGCCGAGCGGGAATTCGGGGCTGTGCTGGTACACGCTGCCCAGCGACTTGACAAAGCTGATCTCGGACGAGTACATGAGCGGGCGGAGCGACGTGGTGAGCCCAACGCCCGGCAGCCCGTGCCGCTTGCTCTCGTCGGGGAACAGGGTGATGCTGCACGTCTCGTCCGTCATGGGCACGATGTACTCGTTGCTCATCATCAGGCGGACCGTCGAGTACGTCTGCAGGTGGATGTCGATGAGCAGGTCGTAGTAGCCGCTGCGCAGGAGGCCCGGAATGTACTTGGACTCGATGGCGTAGAGAAGCTGGTTCTCGGCGACGTGGCTGCAGAGGGCGTGCGACACGCGGCTGTTGCCCAGGGCGCACAGCGCCGAGTAGAGCTTCAGGGTGTAGAACTGGAACTTGAGCAGGTCCATGCGCTCGGAGAGTTCCAGGATGTCAATGCACCTGCGCGGTTGGGTGGGTGGAGGGGGGAGGAGCGGGGTGGAGGGGGGTGCCAAACATCGAGACGTGTTAATAGTGTCCCTGCGGCGTCGTCCGTCACGACCGCAATCGCGAAACGCCGTACAATAATTAACACGATCGTATCGAGGGAGAGAAGGAACCCGTGAATGAGAACGCTGTTAAGTGCAGACATCAACAACATTATGAAAAGGTAGGTAAGTTCATAATTTTTTGTGTGCGTGGGTATAAATGTTTTAGGTTTCCCTTAAAGATCACAGTACTGAGCACGCGTGATTCCTCTTCCTTGAGTTGTTTAAGACAAGGTGCTTTTGAATGTCGAGGCATTTTAAGGGCCCTGTAAAAATGCAATCCCCTGTCCAACCGACACACAACTCCCAACGACGAGACAAACCTATCGAACCGACCATTTAGTCTCAATCATCAACTACCAGGGCTGGATTAAGGCTATGAGGGGCCTAAGGATAATAGGAGGGAAGCTGCCTAAGTATGTATTACACATTACAAAGAAAAATTATAAAGTCATCAAACGTCTATATATTTTTTACTTATGTAAAAGTAACACATTTATTTGCCTCAAGGCAAGTACATCGAACGTAAATCATCCACTGCACTAATTTCTTCAAGCAAACAACACGTCTTTTTTCCGACGTTTATCTGTGGCAAAGTCACGAATTACGTCACGGTAATTAAAAAAACTGAGGGTCTGCGCTACCGTCGCTCCGCTAGGAATTCAATGTGGAACGGAGGGCCTAAAGGAGGGCCTCAAAAAAATATGAAAGCCTGAGGCCTTATTAGCCTATTGGGATAATCCGGCCCCGGTCACAAACACCTGCCCTTCTTTTCGTCCCACTGCTGACTAAAATAAAAAGGGAGGCTCGATCCTCCCGTCAACCGTCCACGCCGCCAATGGCCGACCATCAACCCGAATCGGCACCGCTCCATGTATCCTATGGGGCCACCTGATGCACAAATGGCACCGTGGAAGATCCGGCGGCATTGCGAGTGTGCGCAGCCACGTGATCCCAAACCAACCGACCCACGTTGTAAACGACTCGCCCAGCGTCTGCCTTCACTCCGTCAAAGGAGGAATGGGTACGAGATCCGCTCTGCTTCCCAACAGACAATTGACGAGCGGGCAAAGCATCTCACGACGACATCTTTGCTCTGCTGTTATCAATCCGTGCTAAAGAGGAGGAGGAGGGAAGAGGAGGAGCCCCGCGGCGCGCGACCTGTTCTCCTCGGGGAAGTGCAGCGCCATCATGACGAGCGGATCGGTGCACTCCACCATCCAGCCCTCGCGCTCGCTCGTGCGCGCCACATCCACGTGCAGGAACTCGTTGGGCGTGCGGCTCCACAGCACCGGCATGAGCATCTGCACGTCGAGCCGCGGCGGGCACTGCGGCGTCGGATGCTGGCGCTCGCTCTTGAACATGCCGGCCGACAGCGGCATCACGTTCTGACGGGCGGCAATTAGGGAGAGGGAACAGGGAGGAAGCACCGGTTGACGGAGGTGGAGCGGCGGCAGCGGCAGCAGAGAGAGCAGCAGCAGGAACAGCAGCAGTGGCAGCAGGAGCAGAGGTTGCAGCAGTAATAAATAGCAGGAATAGCAGCAGCAGGAGCAGCAGTAGTCGCAGGAGCAGTAACAACAGCAGCAGGAGCAGAAGTAGCAGCAGTAGTAGTAGCAGCAGTAGCAGCAGCAGGACAAGCAGTAGTGGCAGGAGCAGTAACAACAGCAGCAGGAGCAGAAGTAGCAGCAGCAGTTGTAGTAGCAGAAATAGCAGCAGTAGCAGAAACAGTAGCAGCAGTAGCAGCAGGAGCAGGACGAGCAGAAGCAGCAGCAAGAGCAGCAGCAGGAGCAGCCGGGGAGAGAAACGGAGAGGTTAGAGACGTCACCCCGGTGAGGCTTCTCTGCACTGGGCAGCGTATTGAGCTTATTCCAAAAAGTTATTTCATGAAAATAAACGTTCGTGATACCGCATTGGCAGTGATGCCCAAGCATAAATAACACACATTTTGGACATTTGTCAGTGACACTGCCTTAAAATAAATCCATATATGTGTATATATATATAAAATCGGTGACGTTTTGTCCACTGGTCATATTTCATAGCACATAATTCGACAGGCCACGCCATCTCTCTGGTCTCTCTGACACACATGCTAGGAAGGAGGACCGTTGCTCAACATTTCGCCAACGTTGCATTCCTAGTAATGAGTTCACCGATTTGCCAAACAAAACCCATCTCCTACCTTGATGCGGCCCAACTCAAACTGGAACATGTTGGTGCACGTGGGCTGCACGAACACGGCCGGGAAGACCTTGGTGCCAGGCTCAATCTGCGAATGACATGCGCACGATGACGAGAATAATCTCAATGACGACAATGACGACGACGGTGACAATGACGACGACAATGACGTCGACAATAACGTCGACAATGACGACGACGATGACGACGACAATGACGTCGACAATAACGTCGACAATGACGACGACGATGACAATGACGACGACGACAATGACCTCGACAATAAAGTGGACAATGACGTCGCCAATGACGACAATGACGACGACGATGACAATGACGACGACGACGATGACAATGACGTCGACAATGACGTCAACAATGACGACGATGACGACAATGAAGTCGAGAATGACAACAACGACGACAATGACGACGATAATGACGACAATAATGACGACGAGAATGACGACGACGATGACGACAGCGGCGGCGATGGAGGGAACGACAAACATCAGAGAAGGTGAACCGATTGACCGCAGGACGAGGTCAGAGTGTATGCACGTTCTCCCGGTGGTTGCGTGGATTTTTTCCATCGGATCCTCCGGTTTTTCCCTCCGCTTTGGTGAGCTATCATTTGTGGCCAGGTCTCTTCTGAAAATTAAGCAAATTCCTCAGTGGGCTTTGCCGGGTAGAATAAGGATGGTTTAATTTGATTTGTATGTGTTTAGGTGATTTGTTTACTTTTATAGCACTTTGCACTCCTGTCGTGTTTTTGTAACGTTTGTTGTGGGTAACGTCCTTACCCACCCCTACTGGACATAGCTAATCGGATTCCTCCTGCGGCATATATATTCCGACTCTGATAGCGACGCCCGTTACTGACACGGGAAAAGCCTCGCCGGGTCTCAAGAGGCATCCTGCGGCATCAGGATATTTGGCCAAGTCCATGACTGAGTGTTTGGCTTTCGGGAGGAAATCGGAGAGCCTGGAGGAAACCCACCAGGCATAAGTGGGGTAGGCCGAGACCCAGGGCTGCCAACTGTCTGGCGCCACTGTGTCCGACACGCTTTGCACTGTCCTTTTCCACACGTTCATGTCGCCATTAAGACTAAAATATCTAGCCGGACTTAACTCGGCCCAAGAGCGAGATCGATGGGATGGGGGCCTCCGAAGATCAAGTACGGGGGACTCGGTGTGCTTCGTGCAGCACGTGGACAGCGGCCTGTGGCTCACGTACCAGGCTCCGGTCTCCAAGACCACCCGCCTGGGCATCCTCATCCGCAAGGTGCGTGCCCGCCTCTCAGATCTGTCGCGCCCGTCTCCGCGACTGCGAGCGTGTCCCATGAACACGGGGTGGGCAGGCGAGCGGGCACCGCTCATACCTTACAGTAGGTGGGGATCTCCTTGGGTGGGGGCACGCGCACCGCCCGTACCTGATAGTAGGTGGGGATCTCCTTTCCATTGGCGTAGAACGTGAGGAGTCCGCTGCCGATGTCGATGAGGCAGCCGATGTCGATGCTGATGTTGTTGCGCCCCTGGCCTTGCTGCCCCCCAAACTCACCGCACCACGCCATGAAGCAGTTGCTGCGCTTGATGCTGATGAAGTCAGAGGTCGGGGGTGGGTACGCGGAGGGAAGTAACAAAAACATTATTATTATTCCATTTGCTTCTAGCAAAGGATGGGCAGCGATGGAACACTGTGAGAACGGCGTCAATGGCCAGACACGGTCCGACGCTCGTTGTTTGCCCAGGAAATACTCAATTGGGAGACACACAAAAGCCACCGCCTGCCAAAACTGCAACAGCCTACGTGGCGACACTCGGCGCGTCCGTGATTGCCTCGCTTTCTGTAAGAGTAACAAACGCGCTCACGGTGAAAGCATCGCCGAGCCTCAAGACACCTTTTAAGGAGGGTCGGTCCCTGTTGGGTTTCCTCAGTGGGGCAGCGGGAGGGAAGGGTGGCAATGGCTCTGTGTTTCCCTCATTAACGTGCGGCGTAATTTTTCAAATTTTATCATTTCGGACCACGACCCTTGCGCACGCGACCTCCTATCTTTGTTCGAACGACGTCGCGTGAAACTTTGACGTCCGCTGTGAAGCAGACGATCCTCATCGTGCGCCAGCATTCTTCACGAATTTTCAGAGGGGGGGGTGGCCTCTTTCGCCGATAAGACATCATCAGTGTGTGAGGGCCGCCACATATTTCAAACCACTGGGGGTTTGACAGCAGCACGACGATGATGATAGGGGGTGTTTTCAGATGTTGTGTCTCGTCGGGGGGCCCGCACGTCAGCGGCCGCACTAAAGGCCACCAGGGAGCTGCCGGCCGCCAGTGGCCCACGGGGAACACCGCTGTACGGTTAACACGACCGCAGCATTAACAGGGGGAGGCCCCGTGGCACGAACCGCGGACAAGCGGTGAACGACCGCCGCTCTCGGGCCCGTGGTCGTAGCTCCCCGGGGCACGCCGCTCTGGCCGGCGCAATGTTTGTTTAAACGCGCGGCTCTCCACGCTCCTGGGCCTCGTGAGAAACCCACCGTCGCCCCGCGGCGCGCGGCCCTACCTGGTGTTCACCTTGCCCTTGTCGTCACCGAGCGTCACCATGACGCTGCGCACCTTCTCCAGGTCGAAGGTCTTCCCGTACTGGTGGAAGTCGGGCGTCACCCAGCCGACCCACACGCCCGTCGGCTCCTGGCCGGGGAAGATCTTCACGGAGTAGTAGTACTGCTCGCCGAGCCACACAAAGAGAAAGCCCCAGTATGGCTTTAACAGACTGTTGGGGTGAGTGCCATTCGCGAGAACGGACATGGGGGAGGTTCCACTGTAGAGCAGTTACACACGGGGCTGCCACCACCCCGGGGATATCACTCTCTAGGAGCGGGGTAAGGGTCCCACTACTGGGACAACACAAGTCACCCAGGCCGAGTGTGGCCTTCCAGGTTATCCGTCTCCCAAGCTTTCGCCAGGCACTACCGAACATGCCCGCGGCAGCGCGCGGTGAAAAGCTTCCGAGATTTGACATTGTCAGAGCTCCCACTGCTCGACACGCTAAAATGTCATAGTCACGGGCTAAACTAGACAATATTTATATTTTACCAGGTAAGGCCCACTGAGCTATGTAGCTCTCTTTCAGAAGTGACCTGGCCGCAAATGGTAGCTCAATGAAATTTAGAGCAGCCAAAACAGGTTTCAGGGTCAGAACGGAACCCACGACCTCCTTTGGAACAGGTGAGCTGGTTAACACCTCGACGCCGTGGCGTCCCTAGGCAGGGGGCGGCGACCGGGGGTCGAGAGGTCACGCACCAGCGTGGTCCTCATGAGCGTCTCCATGTCGTCGCGGTCGTCGGGCAGCACTTCCTCCTGCAGCCGCGTGTGCACGGGCATGGGCGGCGCCGCGGGCGCCTGCGCCTGAGACACTTTCCCCCGGCGCATGAGGAACCTAAAACGCCGAAGGGGGAATGGGGAGGGGGGGGCAGTTGGGGGGGGAGGGGGCAGGCAAACCGAGGAGGTCAGCGGATCCGCCGCCGGTCGTGATCGATCATCGAGGAATCCTCGCTACCACCGACCCCACGCGCCTTGCCTCTTTCTGTCGACCACCTAACGCGACGCCGTGGTTCGGTCGCAAATATGCTAAACTCGCCAAATCCAGAACTCGCGCACAGCGAGAATTTGCCGCAGCAGTAGTGTGATTGTTACATCGATTGTGGTGATTATAGGAATTGCGCTAATTCGGCGACGCACTTAGGCTTGAGGCGCGACGTCTTCTCCTGCGCCGCGTCCTTGTTGTTGCTGCTGCCACCGCTCGACTCGGCCGTCGGGGTCGGCGTAGGCGGCGCGAGCGACGACCCCGTCACCGACGTTCCTCCAGCCCCTCCCGCCCCCACCGGCGGAGAAGCAGTCCCGCCGGTCAACGCGGCAGCCGCCGCAGCCGCCGCCGCCGCCGCGTCCTTGTCTCCCGGCGGCGACGCAAAGCCGAACGGCAGCTGGATCAGGTTCCCACGCGCAGCCGTCTTCTTGAGCACCTCGAACTCGGAATCGATGTCGATGTCCACCTCCTCCTCCTGCATGAGCGAGTTGAGGTGGCCGGCAAGCTGCGGCTTGTAGTCCTCGTAGCACTCCACGGGCATGCTGAGGCGGAAGAACACCAGGTCGTTGTTGCTGTTCTGCGTGCCGAACGTCCTGTGGGTGACCTTGAGGCACGGCGGGCTGTCCACCGTCCCGTCGATCCGCGTCACCTGGGGGGCGGTGGCGGATGCGGAGACGCGAGGGGAACGACGCGTCTCGGTCACTTTCGCAGCGGGCCTTGCGTGGACGCGCCGTATCCCAGCTGGCCAAGGCGACCCCCGCGAACTCTCCCTTCCCATCTAGGAAGCCCGTAAAAGCGAAACGTTGGGTCGACGTTGACCCGACGTTTCCAACCACGTGGCCAACGTTGGCCCCCGACGTTGCATGTTTAACGGGATGCTTGCTACCACATCGGCTGCTTTGGCCGGGTCGCCATGATGAGAAAGAGATTCTGAGCTCAATGGGCCTCATGCGAGGACGTAAACCAGGGGTAGGGAAAAATGCCAAGGGCCATTTGGATATTTATAACATATATTCGTGGGCCATACAAAATTTAATTTATGTTGCTATGAAAAAAGCGCCTAGATTTATTGAATTTTGAGTCGTGCCGTTGCCTTGGCAGGGCCAGACTAAATGATTTTGCGGGCCTTATACGGCCCGCGGGCCGGACGTTCCCCACCCCTGACGTAAACGGACCAGCTCACCCCGTCGACGGTGGATGCGGGGGGGGGGGGCGGTGGAATGAGGGGAGGGAGGTGTAATGCAGACCAGGAGGTGGGACTGCTGAGACAAGGCCACAAGAGGATCTGGAGCTGAGAGGACAGATGGGACACGAGGTGGTGGAATTTAACTGGACCATGCCGTGGAGGCAAGCGTCGGTGGATCACTGGACAAAGGGATGGAAATAAATAAATAATATTGCGTTTCTATTTTTTCTCTTCGATACGGTACACTAATGTGAACCGTATTTATTTTAAATGTAATATTAGCTCCACTGAAGATGGTATCAAATCACCGCGCAAATAGCATGCCAGATGACCGCCGGCAAAGGCACTCCAGATCCAAACGAAAAAACGGTGGCAGAGAGGACAGCCACCAAGGAGACCGAGCGATGAAATGAGTTGACGTGCAGGCAGGAGCTGGGTGGACCGTTGCATCGTGGGATCGCGAAAGGTGCCGGAGACTTAGAGAGGCCTTCATCCAGCAGTGGATTGACCACGACTGATGACGACCACAACGACGATGAAATAAAAGATAATCGATTCTCGCGCACGTCATTTGTAAGCATACCAATCAACCATAAATCCACGGATGGGTGCGTTATCACATTCCCAGTAAACGGCGTGACTATCATGATCATCGTCAGCGTCGTCGTCATTATTATAATCGTTATTTATCGTACAAGGGAGTAAAATGGTGGCGAAATTTTAACTGCCTCGCCTGGTATACAGGAGTTCGTGGGTTTGATCCCGACCCTGATGCCTGCTGTATATTTGGAGTTTGTGTGTCTCTCTCTCCGTGGTCGTGTGAATTTTTCTCCGGATCCTACGGTTGTTTTTCCTTAGAATCAACATCACGCTTTCAGAGATTTTGGCTGCTGTAAATTCCACGCGATAAGCCACTTCGAGCTATCATTTGTGGCCACGCCGCTTTTGCAAAAAGAGCTGCATAGCCCAGTGGGCCCTTCAAGCTGTTAAAGTTAAAACAGTTTACTTTATGATAATTGTTTTTTTATCCTTTTATCTGGAAACAAAACTGACACCTTTTTTACAAGGAGTCATGTTTGCATAGACCACAATACCTGCAGTCGGAATGCAAACAAAAAACATAACCCTGATAATGTATGCGCTGTCCTTGAAGTTGATTGGTCCACACCCGAGACAGCTTTCCTTAGAGCCTAGTCTCACATGGTGTTGGACCAGATGACGCCAAAAGGCGCACAACTCAAAGACAATGCACCATCAGAGTATGAGAGCTCGGGGAACCTCATTTGCCAGTAGAAAAATATGATAATTGGATTTTTTACCCTTTTATCTGTCAACAAAACTGACACCTTAAGTTTAGTAAAAAAAAACCCTCGGCATCTCCCAGGGCACCGTTGCCAGCCGGCCGCACCTCGTAGTGCTCGTGGTCGCCTTGCACTGGCAGGAACTGCGGCAGCCGCTTGGTGTACCACATGGGCACGTCGCGGTGCATGTTGACGGCGAACGGCTCGAAGCCCTCCTGCAGGCCGCAGATGGTGAAGAACTTGAACGTCGCCGCGTTGCGGCCGAAGTTCAGCCTCCCCACCTGGCTCATCCCCACGCTGCACACGGGTATGAAGCCTGTCGCACGCACACGCAAGCACACACGCACACGCAAGCACACACGCAAGCACATGAAGGGTCGGCGGGCGTTTACCCGTTCCCGTTACGACGACGTACGTGTACATCGTCGTCTTTTCTTACAGTTCCGTTCAGGATGATGTACATCAAAGAGTAACTTTCGTTGCTACCGAGGCTCCCGCAAGGCCACGCGGGAGGGCGCGCGGCACAGTTTGGTGCCGGCTATCGTAGAGCGCGGCGGTCGTGTCGCTACGGTTCTCTGCGGCGAGTGCAGTGCGATGTCTTTAAAAACAACGGCGCCACTACGCCTCTCTAAATAAAATGAACGCTGAGCCGCTCGCAAGGTTCCGAGATTGGGCAGTGAACGTGACCCCACCCACAGGCGTCTCGGAACGGGGAAAAGGGGTGAACTGAGAAGGCGAGGCGTGCTGGCCGGGTCGCTCAGAGGTCAGGGTGCTGAGCTGGCGCCGCTGACAAATCCTGGGTTTGAAACCGGGTTTCAACCGCTGCTCATGTTTTAAACCGGGCTCTCTCAAGTGCGATGTACGCACGGAGAGTTTTATTCTTTCCACAACATTGCAAGCATTTAATTCAGCGAATGCGACGTCACTCTCGGAGCCTGCGCAACGAGCCGATGTCGCACGGCGTGCGACGCGTGACGTAGCCAGATGACGTTACTCGCAATGACGTCATCGCATAGGCTTCGCTTTTGGGGAGATGCTCCTATCAACTTGGTCGGTATTGTTGGCTAAATTCCCAGGAACAGCGCAACTATGTCGAGACATTGCGTTCTTATTGGATCATAATTTTTACAGGATTTACCGTGATTTGCTAACCTTTCCTATACCTTGCACTCCTATTGTGTTTTTTATTTTTTATTAGGTATAGCCCTGTGAGCCATGCGGCTCTTGAATCGGGTGCAACCGCGACAAACAAAAACATGAACAAGAAACATCTTAAAGTGACTACGCACAACAGAAAAATCCAGGAAAAAACAGCAAAGTCTTCCAGAAAAAACACAGTATATCAACGCTGTGTGCAAAAATCCCAGAGGGATGCAAGTCAAACAATAACAACCATAAGACAATTTAGATTAAAGTTATCATGCTAACTCTGTACTTCAATATGGCTAAACCAAAACGTTTTCTAAATCACCAAAATAAAGCTATAAAAATAATGTAACAGTGATCATAGGAACTGACCCACCCCTACTGGACATCTCTAAATAAAAGAGCTTAATAGCTCATCGGATTGTTCCAATAAAAATTAAGATTTTGGTACAGACAGACGGACAAAACTAATGCTTCAACGCTTCCCATCGCATTAAATTTGAAAATGACGTAACATCGACTTGGCTGCCACTCCCCCCCCTTCCCCCGGGGCGTTGTGGGGAGGGGGACAATCCCTTGCCTTCGGAGATCTCGAAGTCACGGAAGGCGAGCTCGGAGCCCGAGTCGTTGAGGAGCACCTCGCCGTTGATGGTGAACATCATGCACCGGTCGTTGAGGTCGATGAGGCAGCCCACGATATCTCCACACTGCCAGTCTCTGCCAAAGTGCTCGCTGCCCAGGTGCCATCGCTGGGCCTATGCCGCGCGCAAGCAGGAACAGGGGAAGGTCTTGAAACCACAGCGGCCGGGAACCTTGCGAGTGTATAATATCCAAATTGGGTCATTTGTGAGCTATTTTTTTATATTTTGCAGATTAGGACCATGACGCCGACACACAATTTTATCACGGGATATTTTAACGCGAGTGAAACAAATGGTGCGTAGTGTTTTTACGGGTTTCATGTATGTATGTTGAACTTCTTTCGCACCGTACGTAGCCAACCGTGCTAATCGGAGGTGCGGGGGAATGACAACAAACTAAACACAAAGAGCAGTTCTAAAGAAATTAGTTTTTAATCTAGATTTAGAAGCGCATAGCTCCAGTGGTTTCCTAATATCAGAAGGAAGAGCCTTCCAGACGGCCGCAGAAGCGCATCTGAAAGCGCCACGCGATGCGGCGACCGTCTTTGTTCGACGGTTAGCCAAAAGCCGCTGCTGCGATGATGACCGGCAAGGCACCGTGGTTCATTTGTGGCAATCACTTTACGTGTACAACGAGTGCTAATAACACAAACACAGCATTGACCAGGACAACCACTGTGAATGGAAACCACATTCCATAACAACAAAGCATTTGCTATGCTCTGGTAGTATATGCACTGTCTTTGAAACTGATTGGTCCACACCAGGCACAGCTTTCTTTAGAGCCTAGTCTCAAAGTGTTCGACCAGAAAACGCCAAAAGGCGAACAGCACAAAGACAATCGGGGCATTTATAGCTCGGGGTGAGCAGCTACATTATGGGACCTCCTTTGCCAGTATCAAAATATAAGAATTGGTTTTACCCCTTCTGCCAATAAAACAGTGAATGCACACATGATTCCTTGAAAACGGATTCTGTTGGGTGTTTAAACATCTTAACGCCTGTTCTATTTCCAGAAAGGGCAAAACCTATTGTGACAACAAAGTATTTACCCTGAAGCCGTCGAAAACGAAGGCCTCCGCATCGGCCCCCAACTCGTGGCCCGAGGGCACGTCAGGCCGGGCCCAGCCCACGCGCATGTCCCCGGCCGTCACCGCCTCGAACTCAAAGTACCACTTCCCCGCCATCACGGCATAGGACTTCTCCGCCCGGAAGATCCGCATCTTGTCAGGGTGGCTGCTCCCGGCGGTCTCGGCCAGCAGCGCTGCAGTAACCGCGGACGGAAAAAAAATTCCATCCGATCAACGTGTCGAGCATTTCTTCTCTCACGCTGTTACCAGGCACGACTGCGGGGATCTACAACAACTCCAGTTGTGCGTGGCCAAAATTACAACTTCTGAAGATGCCCGCCAGCAGTGCCTGGCCAAAGCCTCAACTCCTGAAGATGCTCGCCAGCAGTACGTGGCCAAAATCTCAACTCCTGAAGATGTCCGCCAGCAGTGCGTGGTCAAAGCCTCAACTTCTGAAGATGCCTGCTAGTAGTGTGTGGTCAAAGCCTCAACTCCTGAAGATGCTCGCCAGCAGTGCGTGGTGAAAGCCTCAACTCCTGAAGATGCCCGCCAGCAGTGCGTGGCCAAAGCCTCAACTCCTGAAGATGATCACATTAGTGCACTGGCGACAGCTCGATGGAAGAAACGTGGCGCTCTTGGGTTTTGTAAATAACTGCAATGTTCTGAGCAGGCGGCACTGACCGGGATCCTGGTCGGGCGGCTCGATGACGTAGCCGCAGCCGATGAGCGTGCGGACGGCCTCGCGAAGGCTGTCCTTGTTCGACTTCTTGGTCCTCTCGTCGAGCAGCGCGTACGGGATGAGTCGCGGGTTGCGCTTGTTCTTGATGTCCTGCGTTGGGGTCACCGCGGGTCAGGCAGCAGCGCCGGGACGATTAGTGTCGACCGAGTCGCTCGGATAGGCGCTAAATGTTGCGATCGCCTACTTTAAACTTGATTTTTTGGGGGGGTTAAAATATTTTACGTGGTTATTCGCTGAAGCTGGAACGTCTCGTTTTGCAAAGGTGTCCACGGGGAATCAAGTGACACGCGCACAGCGAGCACGGAATGGGCGAGTATATAAACATCCAGTTCGTACATAATACAGGTCTTTGGGTTAGATTGCGTGAATATTAAACCCACCACCACCCGACACAGCCAACTAGTAAGGTTTATTCCCGTAAACAGAACGTGGCCAATTCGTCACTAGTACAGCACACCGGTGTGTTGGAGAGCAAAGCCACAACATTTACAATCTGAGTACGACTTTTCGCCAGTAATTACAACTCGTTTCATGAGGCAACAACCAGATTTGTGATGACATCACTTGTGAGCACTTCTTCAGCGATGTGGGGTGGGAGGATTAATGATTTATATAAATTACAATGGGTATCCATTGCCGGTTGGGTTATTTAAATGGTAATCAACGCGCATTACGCATGCACATTATGCAAGCCCATTGCTCTTGTACCTCCTGTCGATTGTGTGTACTAAAATAACCAACGGTAATCCCTACTGAAGTATGGTGACCTGCAGCGGCATGCATTTAGACGATGTATTATTTGATGACTTGCTTCCAAGCAGCACTAAGTCAGCTCGTACAACACAGCCTCTGGGGGGCGTTCCCTCCTTTGGTTGCCACTCCGTTGCTAGTCTCGACCATCGGCCGTCGTCCCTTCATCATCCCTTCCAGCGACGCTTCCCGCCCTGCCAACGACGCATCTATAAATCCGCGTCAAAGCGTGGAAGCGCGCGGGCGCCCTTGGGGTGGTGAATCGTGAGAGGCGTCTCTCCGTTTCACTGCTGCCCCCTAAGCGACAGCCAAACTCACAATTATTTATCATGCAGGGGAGCGGGGGGAGGCTTTTTTTTTGTTTGTGTCTGTGAACAAAGTACACAATGAGATTCATGACACATGGGAAAACGTGTTAACAAAAACACGACTTGATGAACGAAACAAAGTGCCTAATGACCAAGCATTTGTTTGGTTTCTTCTGATTGTAAAAAAAAAGGAAGGCGGGAGGGAGGAGAGGGAGGGAGTTGAGGAGAGGGAGGGATGAGAGAGAGGAGAGGGAGGAGAGGGAGGGAGGAGATGGAGGGAGGATAGGGGGGAGTTGAGGAGAGGGAGGGAGGATAGGGGGGGAGTTGAGGAGAGGGAGGAGAGGGAGGGAGGGAGGAGAGGTAGGGAGGAGAGGGCATTGAGGAGAGGGAGGGAGGATAGGGGGGGAGTTGAGGAGAGGGAGGGAGGAGAGGGAGGGAGGGAGGAGAGGGAGGGAGGATAGGGGGGGAGTTGAGGAGAGGGAGGGAGGAGAGGGAGTGAGGGAGGAGAGGTAGAGAGGAGAGGGAGTTGAGGAGAGGGAGGGAGTGAGGGAGTGAGGGAGTGAGGGAGGAGAGGTAGGGAGGAGAGGGCATTGAGGAGAGGGAGGGTGGAGAGGGAGTGAGTGAGTGAGGGAGTGAGTGAGGGAGTGAGTGAGTGAGGGAGTGAGTGAGGGAGTGAGTGAGTGAGGGAGGGCTCTCACCTGCTGGATGCCGTAGGTCCAGCCCTGGCGGATGCGGTCGCGGGCCCACACATTGTGGGCGTTCTCCGCCAGCTTGTCCACCATGGCCTCCTGGCCGGCCGTCAGCTTCACGTGGTTGAGGTCGAAGGGCGCCGGCTTGTAGCCGCTCTCCATGGAGTAGCTACGCGGGACGTGGGGGGGGGCAACGGCAACGCATGCCAGCGAACAGAATCACGGTGGGTATCTACGTCATTGCCGCGTGAATTGATGTCTTAATATACAGAGCAATGCAATGTTAGGTATCTAGAACAATATATAGTTTGAATTTTGACTGAAAACTTTCGTGACTGCAGGAATTCATAGTCTATGGTTATTTCGGTAAAGTCACGTAGATAGAAAAAATAATACTAACAATCAAGTAAAGTGAATATTCACTCTTTGGTTATTTCGGTAAAGTCACGTAGAAAGAAAATACATTTAATAATAATAATAGAATACGACGTTTCTGCCCCACCTCCCCCTCTCTCTCTATTTAAGGCCTCGACACAGAGGCATTGGATCTCTGTGCGTCTATGTTGTGTGTGTCTCTCTCTGTGTGTCTCTGTGTTGTCTCTCTCTGTGCTTGTGTGTCTGTCTGTGTGTCTCCGTGTCTGTGTTTTGTCTCTGTCTCAAATTTAGTTCCACCTGATGACGACCGCTTGCATTGCGATCGAAACGTCGTAGTTTTTGTTAATTTATTTGAACCTATCTACGTATCTCAGAGACTTACACAATGGACGCACAACTATCTGGGACAATGACTTTAGAAACAAGCAGCTGGAACATCGATTAGACAAACATACAAAATAATGGATGTCTCAAAAGTTGGATCAATCGATTTCTCAATGGCCGGGACAATGTATATCCCAATAGCTGCGATTGGATCATCTTATTTTTCGATTTAAAGCTTTTGTGACTGCAGGGATTCATCTTCTTGGTCCTTTCGGTAAAACTTTATACGTGACTTTACCGAAAGAACCAAGAAGATGGATCATGTATATGTGTGCATATAACGAGCGAGTTTTCTCCGTGGTGCTCCGGTTTCCGCCCACTCGTCTCACAGACACCCATTAGCTGGCGGAAAACATCCCCATTCTGCATGCACACGCGCGCGTTGGCGGATTGGGCAGCGACGTGCACACGCGCGTATGTGTGCACGTACGGTCCAACAACCGTGCCAATCGGAGGTCGCTGTGCGACGCAGCCGCATACACATCACCCTATTTATACATCACGCACAAATATACACCGCATATAACAAAGAAAGAAAAGACAAAAAACACTGGGAGCGGCAAGGAGGGCGGCGCGGGCGTCCGACGGCTCTCGACGGTGCGGCGGTTACTTGCGGGGCAGCCGCAGGCGCTTGAGCTTCGACTCGGCTTGCTCGTCCCCCATGCCCACGTGGCACCCCAGCGCCAGCAGAGTCCTGCGGGGGGCACCGGGCACAGCGGCCACATGCGTCACGGCGTGCTGGCGAGATGTTGACTGCCTCGCCTGGTACGCGGGAGGCGTGGGTTCGATCCCGACCCTGTCGCCTGCTGTATATTTGGAGTGTGCGGCGTCTCTCTTTCTCTCTCATCATCATGACGGTGGCTAGGAGATGTTAACTACCTCGCCTGGTATACAGGAGGTCGTGGGTTCGATCCCGACCCTGACACCTGCTGTATATTTGGAGTTTGCGTGTCTCTCATCATCATCACGGTGGCTAAGAGATGTTAACTACCTCGCCTGGTATACAAGAGGTCGTGGGTTCGATCCCGACCCTGTCGCCTGCTATATATTTGGAGTGTGCGGCGTCTCTCTCTCTCTCATCATCATCACGGTAGCTAGGAGATGTTTTCCCTCCACGTTATAGGATCAACATCACGCTATCAGAGTATTTGCCTGCTCTACATTTCCACGTGGTGATAAGCCACTTTGCTGAGCTATCACTTGTGTCCAGGTCCCTTCTCAAAAAAGAGCTATACAGCTCAGTCGGCCTTTCCTCCCTCTCAAAGCATCTCAGCTGTACAATGCAACGCCTTCCTATGCACGTTGAATTTCTTTCGCGCCGTACGTAGCCGACCGTGCCAATCGAAGGTGTGCGGGCGAAGGACAACAAACTAAAACACGCACAAAAAAAAATCAGCACGTGAAGAAACGAAGGTGCGTCAACTCCAGACCCGCGGTGTCGGGCCTCACTTGAGGGTCTCGGTGGACATCTGCAGGTTGTAGTTGCGCTCCGGCTCGGGCAGCTTGTGGAAATCGACGAGGCACGGGTGCAGGCGCCGGTTATCGTCCCTGGCCTGCGCGCCAGACAGAAACGGGCGGCTCGAGGCGGGAGATAGACGATGGCGGCGGCTGACGTTTCCCGCAAACTCCTCGCCGCCCGCACTCCGGACGATGGCAACGACCACGACGGAGCGGGGAGGACTCCCACCATCACCCGCCACCGGTGGACATGGGCCGCGTTGCCCCCACGATTCCGCATCCCTCCCGCAAGCTCCCGATCCAATCGATTGTGAAGATAGCCACGCACCAGCTTCGTGGTCCTCTGTCGACTCGTCCCCTGCCTACCTCTCCCCACTCATCTCCCTCTGTTCCCCTCCACCCACTCTCCTATCTATCCCCTCTCACCTCCCTCTGCTCTCCTCCACGCACTCTCTTATCTCTCTCCTCTCATCTCCCTCTGCTCCGCTCCACACTCTCCTAACTGTCCCTCGCCACACACTCTCCTTCTCAACTCCAGAAACCAAGGATTCATCTTGAAGACAGCAGTCAACTCAGTAGAAAGTCACTAAGTATCCTCTGGTATGATATGTGCATATGTGCGTGTATAGAAGGGGAGCGCTACGAACCCGGCCACCTGAGTTCAATTCACACTCACGGCCAACACCAGTGACTGTTATCTGAACATGTCCGGGCCCTCCCCTAGGTCGACTCAGCCTCAACTGAATACCTGGTGCAATGTGCAAACATCGCCACTGCACGCATGTACGTTTAAAATTCGTTCGCACCGTACGTAGCCAACCGTGCCAGTCGGAGGTGCGGTACAGAGATAAAAAAAAAAGGCGGCCGGGTGTGGTGCCAGCCACCCACCCACCCCCTCGTATGGACGCAGAGATGGGCAAAATATAATCAAATTATTGACGGGAAAAAAGTGATCATATACAAATGGCCAATGTCTCGTGTCATCTTCATACAAATTACAAGTTACTTTGAGCCATGCAATTTGCATAACAATTATGGAACGCGAATGTCCTAGAATTACACATTTAAATTTGAATGCTGATGATGTCCGTGATTGATCGGGTGTGCTGCTCGGCTCACAGTTGCGTAGGTCCACCCGATCTCGATCTTGGTCGTAGCCCACAGCTCATGGATGTTCTCCGCCAGCTTGTCTCGGATGCGCTCCAGGTTTGGGGGAAGCACAATCTTCAAACAACGACAATGACGACAACGACGTTTGTGCGTGCGCTTGTGTGTGTGCGCGTGTTTGTGTGAACGTGTGTGTGTGTGAGTGGTAGTGTAACGGTTAACGCGTTGCGCTACGAACCTGGTGACCCGGGTTCGATTCCCGCTCACGGCCAACACCCTGTGGCGATTATTTGAACCGGTCCTCCCCTAGGTCGACTCAGCCTCAATTGAGTACCTGGTGTGGTGTGTTAACATCACCACTGGAAAGACAAAGGCGGCCGGGCGTGGTGTTGGCCACCCACCCCCTCGTGTGCCGTGCTGGCCTTCATAGGTGCTTGCTAACAGCACTTGCCCCAACAGCCTGTTAAGGCCATACGGGGATGTCTTTGTATGAGTGTGGGGAAGTACGGCTGGTGCATCTGCCAGCGATCTCAGTCAGTCAACCCACAGTACCTGGATCTGTCCCGTGACCTCCTGCCAGTGAGCCTTCACTTGGCCAATTCTGCTCGAGAAATAAACTGAGGGTTTCCAAAGGAAGATTCACATCTCCGGTAGAAACCATCCAGGGTTGAGTCGCGGGGACTCACTGCACGCAGCGTGAGTCTCCCTTCTCTGATTCACACGTCGCTCGTATTTACACTCACGCCGATGGCCGGAGAGCCAGAGGACGTCCGGAGGAGAGCCAGAAAGTGGGAGAGACAGAGAGTGGGAGAGACAGAGAGTGGGAGAGCCAGAGAGTGGGAGAGCCAGAGAGTGGGAGAGACAGAGAGCCAGATAATAGGAGAGCAGGGGAGCCAGAGAGCCTGAGAGCACGAGATTGAAGAGCAGAAAAGACAGAGTGAGAGAACCAGAAAATCGGAGAACTGGAGACCCAGAAAGCCGGAGAGTCAGAGAGCCGGGCAGCGGGAACGCTGGAGAAGAGGGCCTTCCAACCTGCGTGGTGTCGACGGGCACGGGCGTGAAGGCGTCCTGCTTGAGCGAGAAGGTGGGCCCCAGCAGGTCGCGCACGCCGTCGTGGTCGTGCTTGTACTCCTTGATGGGCTCCACGCGCATGCGCTCCCGCGGCAGCAGCGCCTCGAAGCAGGGAGCGTAGCCCAGCGGCGGCAGGAAGCGGAAGTCGCCGTGACGGCCACCCAGGAGGAACCTCACCCTGCAAGGGGGGAGTTGGGGGGGGACACGCGTGTGAGTGTGTGCGCGCGCGTGGAGAGGCAATGTTCATCTTCACCATCTCATCGCAGTCATCGTCAAAGTCATCATCACAGTCATCGTCAACATATCATCATCGTCATCATCGTCGTCATCATCATGGATTGTAAAAATGACTGTGCGCGAGCACATGCAGTTAAACGCAAAATATTTGAGGGGTTCGGCCAAAGTTTGTGTTGTAAGGCCCTCCACCACCCGGCGTAGACAAACACTTAAAAACCGCTAAGCTGCAACCCAAAAATTTCGGCAGCCGAATCGACGGCGCGACATCATCGAACGGAAGGCGTAGAAAAAACCCGACCGTGCAAAAACCCCAACGCGCCAAACAAACTCCAATGCGCCAAAATCCCAACGTGCCAACCCCCTAACGAGCCAAAACCCCAATGCGCCAAAACCCCAACGTGCCAAAAAAAAAGAAAAACCAATGCGCAAACAAAAACCGCTCACTTGATGCCAGCGGAGAAGCTGACGACGGGGAAGAAGAGCCCGTCCGTGTTGTAGTTCTCGAACATGCCCTGCACAGGGTGCCCGTTGATACGGAACGAGATGCTGGGGATGCTGAGGTCCAGGCAGCAGCTCACCACGTCATCCGCGCTCAGCAGGTGCTGGCCCGGCGAGCCCACGGGCTTGGCGATGCGACCTGTGGAAGCGCGGAAGGCCGTCGTGACTCTAAACTATTTTATTTTATTTGACCAGATAAGGGTCCTCCCACTGAAGCTTGTGTAACTCTTTTTTTTCAGAAGCGGCCTGGCTATCACAAACGATAGTCCAACAAAGTGGCTTATGATCGTGTGAAATCTATAGCAACCAGATATTCTAAATGCACATTTCTACAGACTCATAGAGACTCACAGAGACCCATGGAGATCCAGAGACCCACAGAGTCCCATACTCAGCGAGACCCATACTAAAATAATTATAGTTTTTTACTAGGCAAGGGCCCACTGAGCTACGTAGCTCAGAAGCGGCCTGGCGATCACAAACGATAGCCCAACGAAGTGGGTCATGATCGTCTAGAAATGTATAGCAGCCGAATACGCTAACCACACGTCGATTCTAAATGTGGAGGGGAAAATCGGAGGGGCCCAGAGAAAAATCCTCGCGACCAAAGGGGAGAGAGACCCCAGCAGAATCGCAGAGACCCCAGCGGATCGCAGAGACCGCCGTGGGAGTCACGGAGACCCCAGCAGAATTGCGAACACCCCAGCGGAATCATGGAGACCGCCGTGGTAATCGCGAACACCCCAGCGGATCGCAGAGACCGCCGCGGTTTTTATTCGCGGAGAGCCGACGGCGGCCCGCCGCCCGATTCCCAGCGGCTTTAACGCCCCGTCGTGCACGGCTCACCGGACCACAGGTGGAGGCCGTCGAAGGCGTACGAGTAGAGGTCGTCGCCCACGCCGTTGCCGCCCCAGCCCTCGCCGCCACCAGGGTACGGAGCATAGCCCTCCGTCGTGGCCCAGCCGACGCGCAGGTGCGTCGGCTCGTTGGTGACGAACGGCTCCACGTAGTCCACCACCATCTCGTAGTACCACTTCTTGTACTGCGACGTGCCCTCGCAGATGCCCAGGTAGATGTTGGGGCGCATGCTGAGCCCCGGTGGGGGAGGGGGTTAAGGGGGGAGTGTGGGACAGTTAAGTGGTGCTCGTGGTCGTTCGGCTCTTCAATGAAAGTTGGTCATCAAAAGTCGAATCTAATCAATCCTGAGCGTCGTTGCGGACAGCACGAGTAGCAGATCAATGAGCCGAGAATTCGCGCTCATTCCCATATTTGTCCCACCACGTAAAAAATACAAAATAATTAGGTTCAAGCAAGCCTGACTGTGCTGATGAGGCACTGAATGTCGGAACCGGTGCAGAGTTTGCTTGTGTTGAGAAGGGAAAAAAACCGCTGATGGGATGTGTAGATCTTTTTACAGTTGCATAGCGTGGTTGGCATAGGCCCTGGAGCAAGGGAATACATGTTGTCAGTCAGTGAATAAATGCATGTGGGTGAGTGCATTGATGAATGAGCTAATTAATGTGCGAGTGAATTCATGAGTGAGTGAGTGAGTGAATGAATGACTGGGTGAGTAAGTGAATGCACGAAGTGGGTGAGCGAGTGAAAGAGTGGGTGCAGGAGCGAATATAAATGAGTTTGCTGAGCGAGCGAATGAGTTCATGGGTGAGTGAACGAAGCAACTCGAGAGCGATTGCGAGTGACACCTGGTGACGTCGTTGACGAGCCGCGTCTGCAGCAGCAGGTCTCTGCCGGGGAGCAGGTTGTCGCAGATGAGGTTCTGATTTGCTCTCACGGCGACGCCGTTGCACACGCACAGCGAGTAGAGCACGTCCAGAATCTGCGCGCCACGCAAAACGCCGTGGTCAACCAGCCGGCGATATTTGCTCGTCGTCAAGGCAACTACTCGACTTCCAGTCGCGTGTTTTCGGAAGGTCGCACTCATCGCGAATGAACCGCGATACCTTTGCTAAACCATCATCACGCGAACTCCGCTGATGCTCGCTTTTGGCTCATAACTTTCAGGTGTGCTCCTGCGGCCGTCTGGAACGCTCTTCTTTCCGATGTTAGGAAGCCATCGGAGCTATGAGCTTTTAAATCATCATCTAGATTGAAAACTCATTTCTTTAGAACTGTTTTTTTGTGTTTAGTTTGCAGTCCTTCCCCTCGCTACATCTCCATCTGTTGATTACATCTTTCTCATCTCACCGAATCTCTCCCTCTCTCTTCTGCATCTACCCTTCGCTCTCATCTCGCTACATCTCCTGTCTGTTGTCCACATCCTCTCTCATCTCACTCCATCTCTCCCCTTCTCTCTTCTGCATCTCCCGTAACTCTCACCTCTTCTCCATCTCATGTCTGTTGTCCACATCCTCTCTCATCTCACTACATCTCTGTCTCAGCTTAACATATCTCGGCTCCATCCTGCCCCCCCCCCCCAACTGTTTGCCACTGAGGGCCCCGCTGGTGTGGAGGGAAACCGCCGGTGCGGAGGTGCACACCTTGTGGTTGCGTCCGTGCTTGTCCAGCAGGGAGATGATGGAACGGATGTGTCCCTCCTTGATGATGTTCAGAGCCTCGGGGCTCTCCAGCAAGACACAGTGCAGCACCTCCAGGATACCTGCACACAGACAACGACGATCCCGCCCCCGCCCGGACAGCCTTCAACGGAAGGTTTGGCCAAACGATTTTAAGCGAGCACCTGCGTAGGCCGGCATGGTGTACGAGGAAGTAGTATGACAAGCATCAGGACCTACCGTTCACCCCGAATCCCTACCCTCTCCCCGAATCAACAGATGTTAAATCACCCCACCCAAGATCGCCCTACCCACTCAAAGACAAAGATTCCCCCGTGTAGCCTTTAACAGACTGTTGGGCAAGTGCTATTAGCGAGCACCTATGAAGGCCGACACATCATACTAGGGTTTGGGTGGCCAGCACCATGCCCGGCCGCTTTTGTTGCCCTAGTGGCGATGTTTACACACCACACCAGGTACGTATTTGCGGCTGAGTCGACCTCGGGGAGGCCCATGACCGGTTCAGATAATCGTCACCGGTGTTGGCCGTGAGCGGGAATCGAATTCGGCTCGCCGGGCTCGTAGCGCAGCGTGGCGCTAACCACGACACTAGAGGGCAACCAGCCCCAACAATTATAAACCCACAGTTCACGAAGGAAGTGGCCAGGTGGCTCGGAGGTTATTCCGCCGAGATACTGCGTTCGAATGCAGGCCATCCGTCAGTCCGCCCGTAACGTGGGGGCCACGATAACTCTCGTCGAGACGACGCAGCGCGAGTTCAACTTGAGTGTAAGGTCGCGTTGCTAATTAGCGACTTAGTTGGAAGGGATTGGTAGAACAAACAACCCGGAGCTAAAAGGATTGATTGCCCTTGGCGACCAATGCGATGACGTCACACGCTGCCACGGCGTCATTGTGAGAACATGCTCCGAGCAAAATCCCACAACGCCCAGTGGCCAGCAACAAACGGCACGGATACGAGGAGCGGACACGTCTGTTGAGCGGAGCGAGGTTGCAGGGCCTCGCTCGCTCAATGTCTCTCACATCCGTCGCTCGATTCACGTGAACGTGCTCATCAAACGCACCAGCTCTGTTTAAAGCTCGGCCCTTCAGTGGCGCTCCCCTTATCGGTGGCCGCTCGGCATCTTAACGGTGCCCCTCGGTTACCGCGGTCGGTAAAAGCGGCGTGCTGGGGCCGCCGACGCGGCAAGAGCGGACGGACGGAAACGCGGGCGTCGGGGCCAGCGGGTGAGGCCCCCCTCACCGGAAGATGCCTCCAGCCGGTCCAGCTTGCTGATGAGCCAGTCGAGGGAGTTGGAGAACTGCGCGCAGGTGCCGTGGTTGCCCCGGATGAGGGCAGCTGTGGGAACACGAAGTGGGGAGGGGGGGGTGCGGGCGGAAAAATGGTGATGGATTTCAACTCGATAAATTAATATTTGAAAGGGCAGAGAAGATGGAAAACGTCTCACGATGGGCCCCGTTACTCGCGTGAGTGGGCAGGTGAGGTGGAACATACCACCAACGTAACCCCCCGCCCCACCACCACCCTTCCTAAACTCAGCTTTACAAACGCTAATTCGTGCGCGTATCTTGAAACTGGCGTCAAAATCGTGCTGATCGTGGGTCTAAACTTTAATTTTACCAGGTAAAGCCACACTGAGCTGTATAGCTAGTTTTCACAAACGACGTGGCCGCAAATGATCGCTCAACGAAGTCGAAATTTATAGCAGCCCAAATTACACTAAACGCATGATGTTGATTCTCAAAACCGGAGAAAATTCCACACGACCACGGAGGAAAACATGCAAACTCCAAATATACAGCAGGCGTCAGGGTCCGGATCAAACCCACGACCTCCTGCGTACCAGGCAAGATAGTTAACATCTCGCCACCATGCAAACTCCAAATATCCAGCAGGCGTCAGGGTCCGGATCAAACCCACGACCTCCTGCATACCAGGCGAGGTAGTTAACATCTCGCCACCTTGGTGGGTCGGGTTGGAGACCGATCGGCACTCACAGTCGTCCACTCCATCCCGAGGCCCCCGGCGGGCTCTGTGCCTACCCAGGTCTAGACGCCCATCTCGGGACTCCTTCGCTCAGCTAGCCTCCAGTTTCTGGTCACACCAAAGTTCAAATGCCTGACTGTTGAGAACAATAATAACCCCCCCCCCCCCCCATCTCCCTCACCGTGTTCCCAATTTTCACTTCCCCCCTCTGTAGCCGACCGTTACCCCAATCAGGTAAGGGGCTGCGAGCCCGAATGGCCTGCACCGTTCCCTGACTATGAGGATACATCACAGCTGTTCCCTAATTGTGAGGGTTGCCGTTTGCATGGATGACCCTTTGTGGAATCAAACTATCGTAGTCGTCGTTGTTGTTGTTGTAATTGTTCCCTGGAGTTCTGCCGATGTTTGGCTGTCACTCAGCCTGGTTGGTGTCGCGTTTGCCTCCGTACACCATCTGTACAGGTTGCTTCAAAACATTTTAACACTTATATGGGACTATCGTTTTTAATAGTAAAAGAACGGATAAATACTGTAACATAATAACAAATGTATGTTAATCGCTTCAAAAAGTCAGAGTCTCCACTTGTTCGCCATCATTGCCAACGCATTGCCTGGAATCTTCTCCAGGTCGTCTCCAGGGCCCGGAGAAAGCACATTTATTGTGCTATTCTTAGAAGCGTTAAGGAATACATTTTAAGCACCCTGTAGAGTGTTCCTGTTGTGTCTCTACGTTGTGTCTCGCACCATCGTTGATGCTCTTTGCGACGTACAGAGCTTTGAGTTTCAATTCGCTACATGTGACGCTATATAAAATAAAAGTACTTTTATTATTATTATTGCAATGGTGGGCGAATTCTAGACTGGTGACGACGATGATACGCGGTGACGATATCACCCGCGATGCTCTCTGAGCTCGTCCGCCCTCTTTTGCCTGGACAATGCTTGGCCAAGGGACCACCTGTGCATGCCACAGGTGTTGTAGGCATGCCACAACCCCAAGACTACGAAAGGTGGGCCAGCGGAGGTGTTAGGGCAGCAAGAAAATCCACCGTGTGGCTCCGCGACTATGCCGCACGTCCCACACTTCCCACCCTCACCGATAGCCGCCAACCGGCGCGACTGAAGCGCGGTCAGAGATCCGATTAGAACCCTCCTGGCCCGCCACGGCATGGAGGGGTGGGTGCCCTCGTCCTGCCGGAACATTCCCACCGCGTTCCCCGTCACCGGCGCTGCCAACCGCTGCCGCCTGGGACGTGAACCACGGCGGTGGCGGAGGCGGCGTTGGTTTTAGCCGACTCTCTGCGCCGCGCACAAGGAAACCCGATGCCACGGGCACCTGCTCGGGTCGCCGGGAGAACGTGAGACCCGTCCACATTTAGAGGCCCCCTGGGAGGTGGGTGGTGGTGTGGTGGTGGTCGTGGTGTGGGGTGGGTGGGCGATGCGCGCCTGGTTAATGGTGCGCCCTTCTCCCCCGACGGCCCGGCCGAGGCTGAGTGAGCCACCACTAAAGCCATCTCCGCGTGGATCCCGTTTCCACCGCTAAATGGAGGCGATCAAAAAAGGTATCTCGAGCCAGGGTCGATACCCGAGAGGTCGCTCGCATGCAAGCCCGGGCCGCGCGCTTCACGCGCGCAGCCGGTGCGTGAGTGGGCTGAAGTAGTAACCGGTTGGCGAGTTGTTTACGTGGCAAACCTTGCTGGCTGTGTCGGGCTGTGGAGGGATTACGGCACAACATTTACGCTTGCGCGATCTAACCCAAAAAAACTTTACTACGAACGATATTGGTCGCGAAAAGCCTGCCACGTGTTAAATGCGTGCAGATGTCTGCGCACGCGGCTGGTTGCGCAATCGGTTGCTTGCGACAGAGACGGACTCGACCGTCATGCGATCTGTCCGCTCAGTGATTTGTAGAAACTACGATTGCTTCGTAGAATCATGAAGTGGGGTGGGGGGGGTGTTCGGGGGGGCGGAGCTAACCAGGAATTGGGATGGGGCTTGCTGCAGAGGGAGTGGCCAGAGTCACGTCCTCATGTTAAGCTGCCCCTGGACCATTTTTTCCACTGGCAAATCCGAGCCAAGCCAGCGCAGAACCCTCTCAGCACAGGGGTCAATTTTCCGCCGATCATTTGCCATGCCGAGCTAAAACCTTGTCTCGCCATCACGCAAACTCTGGTCCATCCTCGCCAGCGGCGGCTTTTGGATCGCCATCGTACAAAGACGGCCGTCTGGAACGCTCTTCCCTCTGATACTGGAGGGATGTATCTTCAAATCTAGATTGAAAAAACTGCTGAAGTGTTTTTTTTTTCTTGCTGTGGTTGTCCCACCTGATGACGATTGCTTGTGTTGCAATCGAAACGTCGTGATCTATTTTTCTTCTACCTACGTGACATACCGAAAGAACCAAAGAGTATGGATTCCTGCAGTCACGAAAGCTTCAAATCAAGATTAATATGCTTACTTCATTCGTGACTTTCTTACACAAGTCCGAGACGCCCCGCGGCTTACCGAGCAGCTCGTACAGGGAGTTGAGGATTTCCTTCCACGAATCTCCCGCCTCCTCGCCCGCCGTCTCGGCAAAGTGTGCCGCGCTGTTGTAGAGGTTCAGGCGGTCGATGCACTCGAGCACCAGCGTGATCATGCCCTGTGACACGCGGACGCGCCACGCAACAACATTTATACACACGCACTCACACACACATATATATAATATCGGGAGAGAGGTGAGTACAGGTACAGCCCGGCAACAAACGGCTCTACCCGCATCGAACGAAGACGAGTCACTGCAATCGCGTGCTTTTCAGACGCTGCGGCCGTCTGGAACGCTCTTCCTTTCCGATATGGGGAAGCCACTGGAGCTGTCCACTTTTAAATCATCTCGATTGACAGCTCATTTCTTTAGAACTGCTTTTTGTCTTTAGTTTGCTGTCCTTCCCCTCACTACATCTCTGTCTGTTGTCCACATCCTCTCTCATCTCATTCCATCTCTCCCTCTCTCTTCTGCATCCCCCTTTGCTCTCATCTCGCTACATCTCCTGTCTGTTGTCTACATCGTCTCGAAATACATACACACACACACGTACGTACGTGGGTACATATCAAAGTTCAAAACGAGATGTTAAGAGCTCACGTGCTTCTTGAACTGGGGCAAAGGTCATGAAGTAACGTTTGAGAACAGGCACGACGGGAGGGAATTCCCCAAACCGAGCGGCTGCTATCGACTGCCAAAGGCAGCGGGGGAGGGGGGGGGCTCATAGAATGATCGAGGGCAGGGGGCGCGGTGGGCAAAATGGCGTGGCGCCATGCAGCGCGCCGCGTGGCTCGATGCCGCCCCCCCCCCCGCTCACCTCCTCCTGGAAGAGGTTCTGCCGATTCTTGAGCGAGCGCAGGTGGATCTGCTTCTCCTCGTGCTCCAGGCTGTCCGACGGTGGCTGGAAGTAGTCGATGAGGTCCTGGAGGCTCAGGCGGATGGCGACGAAGGGCAGCTCCACGCGCACCGGGCGGTTTTTGGCTCGCAGCGCGTCCAGCCCGCTGCGTCGTCGACGGTGTCGGTGGTGTCGATGGCGGTGTCAGCGGTGTCCAGGTATCGTGTGGCAGTGTCAGGGTGTCACGGTGTTATGGTGTAACGGTGTAACGGTGTAACGGTGTCATGATGTCGTGGTGTCACGGTGTCACAGTATCACGATGTCGCGGTGTTATGGTGTAACGGTGTAACGGTGTCATGATGTCCCGGTGTCACGGTGTCATGATGTCGTGGTATCACAGTGTCAAGGTGTCGTGGTGTCACGGTGTCACGGTGTCATGATACCACGGTGTCGCGTTGCCCGGGAGTCAAGCGTGCATCGACAGTGGACACGGGAGGATTAGCAAGGGGGAAAGGAAAGAAAAAACGGGTGCATGTCAGGATTGTGTTTATGTCTGTTGAACTTCTTCCGCCCCATACGTGTCCAACCGTGCTAATCGGAGGTGTGGGGAGAAGGACAACAAACTAAACACAAAAAGCAGTTCTAGAGAAATGAATTTTCAATCTTGATTATCATTTAAAAGTGTGCAGCTCCAGAGCGTTCCAGATGGCCGCAGAAGCGCGTCTGATTGCGTGCGACGCAGTGACCGTCCTTGTCCGATGGCCAGCCAAAACTGCAATTAAAGTCCCGCGCAAGCCACTTTGAGATCGCATGCACACTTTTCAAAATGCCCTCATTCCATCCTGACGGTCAGCGGCGAGCAACCCAGGACAATGCCAATGTCATTAGTTGGCACTTTAATTAAGTCGCCAACCCCACAGGAAGACCTGGTGGCGTCAATCTACCCCGAAAAGAGTGGTGCGCATTGCACCGCACGGCAGATGCGGCCTTATCCTACACCGATTGAAAAACAGGAATTTCCCCAAACTACAGGGACCAGTCTCAAACCGTGGGCCCCACCATAGCATGACCAAACGCTTCTGGGTTTTCTCATAAATTCCCATAAAATCAATGGGAAACCCCTTTTGACGCAATTTGGGCCGGTTTTCGATCATGGTTCCGAAGGGCAACAATGCACTTTTCGCCAAAGTTTTGTTCGTCCTGAAACGTGTTTGTGAAGGTCAGTGGTGGGCGAAATGTCGCACAGCCAGCGCCGAACAACACACGGTGGGGGCGCGACCCGAACTCGCGTCGTGCAGCGATACGGAATCAGAATCTGAATGCTTATTTTTACCGAAGGGATCCAATAAGCTGTGAAGCTCTTTTTCACAGACGTCCAATATTTTTTGCAGATGCCCAGCAGATGCTACGGTGCGACCCTCACTGGCCCGCTCGGCTGCCGTTACCTGTTGAAGCTGTTGAAGAGTGCGGTGGTGCTGCGGATGATTCGAGCCGTGCGCGAGTCTTCGGGCCGGGAGCGAGACAGCGTCAGCCCATCGTCCATGTGTCCCTCCTGGTGGACTATCGCCTGCCGTGTGGACGCGAGGAGCACAGAGGGGTCAACTCCACGTGGGGGTCGGCGTGACCTCACACTCAAACCACAGCGCGTCAACGTTGGGCGCCGCAGTGGCGAAATGTTCACTACCTCGCCCCGTGTGCAGGAGGTCGTGGGATTAGATTCCGACCCTGACGCCTGCTGCATATTTGGAGTCAGATTGTCTCTCTCCCTGTGGTTGTGTGGATTTTTCTCCGGGTCTGGTCCTCCAGTTTTTCCCTCCACGATTAGAATCAACGTGCGTTTAGAGCATTTGCCTGCTATAAATTTCCACAAGATGACAATCCGCTTCGGTGAGTGATCAATTGGGGGCCTGGCCGCTTCTGAAAAATAGCTACACAACTCATTGCACCTTAACTGGTGGTAAAATACAAAGTAAAAAAATAAAAATAAACTTTAGTTCACAATTTTACGTGACAGCTGCATTTCGTAGCCACGGCTCGCGGCGCGGTGAAACAACACACGAGTATACTCCCAAGCAGTATGCGGCAGTCAGCGTGGAGGGGTGGCACAGTGGTTAGCGAACTTTGCTACGAACCCGGCGGCCCGCGCAGGGGGCCACCACCTGCCCAGGTCCCGACGAGGACGGTCCGGGAATTTCCGTCTCTGTTCTCGTGGCAGGAATCGATTCAGGGGGTCCTTGTGCCGGGACCTCACGGCTGAACTTCGTTTGCAGGGTACTGCACGGTTCTGACGGGCTTGGAGGCTACTGAGAAATGCATGCGGATTTGGTCTGGACTGGAAAGGCGGAAAAACTCGAGACCTGAGTTTGATTCCTGGCCAAGGCTACCGTCGGTGGTGATTAACATTCGAACCGGTTCTGGGGCCTGTCCTCCTCTCCTCCTCCTCGCCAATGTGCACTGACCAGCATGGTGAAGTATGGTCAAATACACTCCTGTCACCGACGTTTGATTGATTGACCGTTGGATGGAATGTGTCATTTTAATTTAAACAACGGTGTATTTACATGCATGCAAAAACCAAACATCTAGTCCTCGCGTTTGGGCTGTGTTACGAGCGAACCGGTACCATTAGCGAGAGCCCATTAACACCGCACAATGCCACATTCATGGATTGGCGATGCTTTAGTCTCTCCTTAGCCAGTGTTCAGCATCGGAAAAAAAACATCCCACTGTGTCGTGTGCTCGCTTTATGCCGGCTCGACCCAAGAGGGGCACAAACCAGGTTCACATTTGCGAGTGGCGCTCGCATTCACATTCGAATATCACTCAAGGGACTTGCGCTTGGCACTCGGAGGCAGGCCGAGGGAATTGAACCCGTGCCAGGAATTGAACTCGCGTCGTTGGGATCCTAAGCCAGCGGCCTACAAAATCGTAAATGACGTCTACGCGTTCGAAGAGTAACTCGTGGCCGATGACTCATCGCCCGGAATGTGCCTGATGTCATCATATCTCAGAAGCTAAGCTGGTTTCGGCCTGGATAGCTATTGGTCGGGCAACCGCCATACACCAACAGGTGCTATAGGCTGCTGCTGCTATGGGGCTCCGTTGTCATCAGAGGGCAGTGCAGAACGATCCATTGTTGCACTGAATTGAGAACTCAAAACATAAGCACAGTGTCTTCTTCTACTTGCGAACGAGTTAGGTTCCAGAGGTCTGTTCATCAGTCGATTTGTTCCGCAGTTCAACTCTACTCCTGTCGATTCCAAACGTGTTGTACGGCATCTACACTAAACACGGGGAATGGCTTTAAAAGTTTATAATCTTCTGTAGACATAAATGCCGCTGGTGTCTTCATGTTCTGCAGATGTATATGCCACTGTCGCCATCTATTGCACGGCGGTTGAAATTAGGACTCTCGGTCGAAACAGGCAACCGAACATACGGGCAGGTATTTTCGTTTCTCTGAAAGTTCGTAAATCGAACGTTCGTAAGTAGAGGAGTCTCTACACTGTAATTACACCTGCAATCTTTAAAAAGAGTCCTAAATTTATTTTGAAACATAATCCACTGCACGCATTCAAGTTACCATAAGTCAGTTCGAAAAATTGTTGACAGAAATGTAATAACCCTATGCGATTTGCTAAAATATATGCATATTAATACCCCGCGTGTCCTGACATTTGGGCCACCCTGTGTATTCCTCAGGCACCGAACTGAGAAAGCAAAATCGGCCAAAGCGGCGGCTTTCTCTTCCGTGGAAGGAGCGCCGCGGTTTCCTCCTCGGCGATCAGCGGCGACTTGTCCCGGTCGGTCGGCACGACTGCTGGCGGGCCAGCCGTAGCATCCGTTACACATCCCGCTAAAAATAAGCGTCTCCCCAACGGCGTTGCAAACGAAAATAAAAGTGTCAACCGCGCACCCTCGCAAGCCACTTTAAAGTGCAGCCGTAAGTGCGTCCGCGTGACTATATACGGAGGGGGAGCCAGTGTGGGGTGGGGAGGGGAGGAGGGAGGCGCGTACGAGCGTCACTGCACACGAGTGGCGGTGTCGTCGGTTGGGAGCCACGACCGTGGGACACGTGGCGGTGTTGTTAGCCGGGAGCCGCGAACGTGCGACGAGTGGCGGTGTCGTCAGCCCGGGGTCGCCCGCGCGTCTGCGATTCGCCGACCCTCGCGCGGAGCGAGCGAGTTGGTGGCAAAAGTCGCTGGCAACCTGATCTCAAGACGGTTGCTCGCCACTGGCCGTACAAAAGCGACTGAAGCACCACCAGAGTGCTCAACGCGCCCAGGCCTGGCCTACAGCGATTGGGGATGTTTCGGGATCCCCTATAAGACGGGAAACATCCGGTGACGTTCACTGCGACGTTTCGTTGTTAATTTCAGTATTTCGTTCATTGGGCAGGCAGAGATGCATCAACTGTGCCACTACGTGTCAATCCAAGCAACATATCCGTCGCCTTAATAAATGTTTCTGGATAATATTTGTCCAGACTGTCCACGAGATTGATGGATATATAACGCAAGTGTCAAAAATCTGAATGGAATTTTGCTTTTCAATAAAATGTTAATCGCCGATTCCAGAATCCATTTGGCGGTGGCGACACGGCTAGGCAATCGTGCGTTCGCCGATGTTACGGAGGTTCGGGGGTTCGAATCCGATTTAGCTGCCCTGGATAATACTGCGGAGGCATTAATCGTAAAATGCTAGGTTCCATCTGCTGCACAGTGGACGTTAAATATCCTGCGGCGTCATTAAAAAACAAAACAGTAGGCCACTGTGTGCCGGCATTGTGCTCCAAATTTGATTAAACTTGAAAAATTACCCACAAATCACCCAATTGCAATCACACTTAGCCATCATTGCCTCCTCCTGCTGCGGCTAAAACTTGGCAAGACCCTCATTACAAGAGTCCTGAGACTCAGCGAGGGTTTCTTGGGTAAGCGAGCGTAACAAAAATAGATTTGAAGCTTTCGTGACTACAAGGATTCATACTCTTAGGTTTTTTCGGCAAAGTCACGTAGGTAAAAATAAATAATAATAAATAAAAATAATAGAAATAATAATAGAAATAAAATTATAAACCACGACGTTTCGAAGGCAACACAAGTCTCCGTCATCAGGTGGGACCGTCACAGCTAGATTTATTTGATACAGTAAATTTAGCTGTGACGGTCCCACCTGATGACGGAGACTTGTGTTGCCTCTGAAACGTCGTGATTTATAATTTTATTTCTATAATTTTTATTATTTATTTTTATCTACGTGACTTCACCGAAAAAAAACCTAAGAGTACGTAACAAAAATAACAATGAGCTGGCACCACTGAGATGCTGGTTCAGATTCTAGGCAGACACCTTCGGTTAAACTGGGTTATGAATTGCAGTGAGTTGATGGTGTCCGCCCAGTCCCCAATAACGGCACAAAAACACCATCACATCCGCACCTCCGACTAGCACGGTTCCCTACGTGCGGGGCGAAAGAACTTCAATGAACGTAGATCAGCGTCAAGGGCAGCAACTGCTTCACGGCGCGGTGCCGTGAGTTTGGGGGGTAGCAAGGGCAGAGGCGCAACAACATCAGCATCGACATCGGCAGCGGACTCCTCACGTTTCACTAACGGCAAGGAGATCCCCACCTACGATCAGGTACGGGTGGTGCGCGTGCCCCCACCCAAGGAGATCCCCACCTACTGTAAGGTATGAGCTGTGCCCGCTCGCCTGCCCGGCCCGTGTTCATGGGACGCACTCGCAGTCGCGGAGACAGGCGCGACAGATCTGAGAGGCGGGAGCGACAGATCTGAGAGGTGGGCGCGCACCTTGCGGATGAGGATGCCCAGGCGGGCGGTCTTGGAGTCCGGAGCCTGGTACGTGAGCCACAGGCCGCTGTCCACGTGCTGCACGAAGCACACCGAGTCCCCGTACTTGATCTCCGGAGGCCCCATCCCATCGATCTCGCGCTTGGGCCCAGAGTCAAGCTTTTCCTGCATCGCCACAGCGCACGACCCATCGTTGGAGGCCACTGTTCACAGCTCAACAAGGGCCACGGGGGTCGTGACGGGCATCGCCAAGGGCGTCGCAACGTTTCTCAACCGTGGCCTGCTCCCCACGCACGCCTCTCAAGCCACGGAGTCGCTCCGCTCAAAGCAAACGATGGAACCATGGCGGAATTCTTCACCTGAATAACGCCGTGCATTTCCAGTGGTTGCTGTGCGCATTGACAACGGAAGTTAACTGCCACACTGCAGAGATCTTGGGGCCAAACACTCTCGAAAGCTCCCTCTGGCGGAGTCCCTTCCGCCAGCAGGAGCGTGAGCGAGCGATTGCATGGATGCGCCTTTACCTTGTTGACGCCGCGGTGTACACCGTTTAACTGATCGTCAAAAAACAAAAAACTTTGTCGAGATTCTCATGCCACCCTCGTGTGCGGCGCTCCATTCAAACCGAGCTTGATTCCATTGACGCTCGGGCACTTTTGTTTTTACACTTGCGGTGTGTGACAATGACGATGACTGACGATGAATGTCCGGGGTGGGGGGGGGGGGTTGGGGGAGGTGGGTCGAGGGTACCTTGGAAATTCGGAAGCAGAATGCGGTGGACTTGACGTCGGACTTCTCGCGGTCCTGCAGGCACAGCGTCTTGTCCTCCGTGAGGCCCAGGTATTTCCCGGTCGTAATGTGCTTGAGCCGGAACGGCTGCCCCCAGCGCACGTGGTTTCCGCTCCAGCTACGGGGGGGGGGGGGGGGGCGGAACGTTAAGCAGATTCGAATCAAGCAGGCCGCCCTGGTGAACGTCGCGCGGCCGACTGCTCAACGGGGACCGCACGTTCGCAGCGTCGCGCCCAACCGTGGGACGGCTGCGGACTGTGCTTGTGAAACGGCGCCTCGGTGCCAGCCTTGCGCTACATGAATGGCATTAATACCACGTGGTGGCAAGAGGATGGGCGGAGGACTGGAAAGCGGGTTGAGTGATTTCTAAATCCCGTGAGATCAGCTGGTTCCCTCCCGTCAGAATGAGCCCCTGTTTAACTCTGCATGATGACAATCACCCAAGGGAGTGTGCGGACTGACAAATAGACAAATTAAGATTGTCATCATCAGCCATGATCTATCCACTTCTGGAGGATGGTCTCTCTCTCAGCCGTCACCATCTATCAGGGTCTCGCAACGCAACAGTCAATTGAGCTCCCGCGCACGACCGCAAATTCCCTCGCTTCATCTCCGCACCAGGCCACCCTCTCGGGCATCTTCTCTCCACCTTTGGCTGCCACTCGGCCATTAGTCTCGACCGCCAGCCATCAATCCCTTCTAGCAACACCTCCCGCACGGGCCTGGGTTACTTATCAATCACAGCCAACATGGGTGCGTTTCTCCTCTCTGCCACCGAATCTCTTTTTTCCCTACGGCTGGCTGGTGCAGACGCAGACACGACAACCGCATTCTCACATGCAGGTGGTTCAAGGAAAGATAAGCGCATCAGCAGGAGCAAGCGGAGTGCATCGCCGTGATGCCTCCTGAGTATTTGTGGATCGGGGGCGTTGCATCGTTTACACGTCGTCACGGTCTGTTCTGGATGACCACGGTCGCACACCAATGGAGAGTATCCGACCGCGGTCATCCAGAACGCATGACCAAGTTCGCGTGCCGACGTGCGTGCTGACGCGCGGTCACCTGACTCGCAGAGTCTCCAAGCGCCACAGGGAGCGGGCGTGAGAGCACACGGCGCCGGCTTCGTAGTGCACCGACCTGCACGCACGCGCCGGCCGGCACAAGGCAACAGGGTCAACGGCACGCCGCATGCCGTCACTCCACCGCCCACCAACTCACTCCTCGCCGACTCACTGACTCACTCCTTACTGACTCACTCCTTACTGACTCACTCCTTACTGATTCACTCCATCGCCCACCAACTCACTCCTCGCCGACTCACTGACTCACTCCTTACTGACTCACTCCTTACTGACTCACTCGTTCCTGACTCACTCCTCACCGACTCACTCCATGAACCTACTGGCTCACTCCTCACCGACCGACTTCTTACTGACTCACTCCAGCACTCACTGACTCACTCCTCACTGACTCACTCCTCACTGACTCACACCTTACTGACTCACTCCTTACTGACTCACTCCTTACTGACTCACTCCACCGCCCACGGGATCACTCCTCGCCGACTCACTGACTCACTCCTTACTGACTCACTCGTTCCTGACTCACTCGTTCCTGACTCACTCCTCACCGACTCACTCCATGAACCTACTTACTCACTCCTCACCGACCGACTTCTCACTGACTCACTCCAGCACTCACTGACTCACTGCTTACTGATTCACTCCTTACTGACTCACTCCTTACTGACTCATTCCACCGCCCACCGGATCACTCCTCGCCGACTCACTGACTCACTCCTTACTGACTCACTCGTTCCTGACTCACTCCTCACCGACTCACTCCATGAACCTACTGGCTCACTCCTCACCGACCGACTTCTCACTGACTCACTCCAGCACTCACTGACTCACTGCTTACTCGCTCACTCCTGACTCACACTGTAGGCCACTGCACTTTCTCTTCCCGCTCCTTCCTAAACACCGCTCGACTTGGGAATTTCCTCTCCCATTGCCTCCTTTCCCAAGTTCTAATAAGTTCGCTCAATTCATCATCTGTTCCAACTCTTACAGTGCTGTTTGTTACTGACTGCTTGGTGCTTGCGACCTCTGAGCCATGCAGACCAGCAGTGCGGAGGCGGCGGCGAGGAGCTCTGGGCCCCATCTCATCAGCAGAACGCGCTAAAGCGGAGTGTGGAATAATCTCCATCTGTTCCACCTGTATGGGATCGAGCTTTGCCCCGTCGCACGTGCGGGTTTTCTCCGTAGTCCTCCTCTCTCCTCCCACGTGCATAAACATTCAGTAATTGGCCCCAAAAACATCTCAACACATAGAGGACCGCAGAGCTTGAGAGAGTTTACAGCGACGGCCCACAGCCTGCCCGTCCGTGCTTCCTCGCGCTCCTCGGGAGTGGTACTCTCTCTCTCTCTCTCCCTTCAAGAGCGAGCGAAGACCCGGGTGGCCGCCGCGTGACACGCTGGAACCGCGGATCCACATTCGCTCGCTCGGGCAGCGTATCTGTTGGAACCGCGGATCCACATTCGCTCGCTCGGGGAACGTATTTCCGGGGCCAACGTGCAGTCCCAAACCTTCGCTGCTCCTCGGGGAGGTCGGCGGACGGGACGGTGAGGCACTCGTCCATGTGACCGTGGAAGAGGCGCAAGACGTCCCCACCAATCAAAAAGCCTGCAGCAGAGCAGCGGCGGTCAGCCAATCGCGGGGCCTCGTCTTAACAAGCATCCAGTCGTCTGACCAATCGGGACTGTCGATAAGCTCATACAGATTCGTATCGTACTACGTACTGTGCGAAAGAAGTTCAACATACGAATATATTTACGAGAGCATCCGGCGACTGAGTAGCAGTTGGTTAACAGGACGGCTGGCTGTGCTTATGAGACTCAGAAAGTCAAAAGTGGTGCAAAAATTTGGACTTAAAACTTTCGTGACTGCAGGAATTCATATTCTGGGTTCTTTCGCTGAAGACACGCCTGATGAAGACCGCTTGTGTTGCGATCGAAACGTCGTGGGTTTTTTTGCTTTTATCATTTTCTATTTATTTAAAAAACAAAAATTTTATTTTAATTTTATTTGATTATTTTTATTTTCTATCTACGTGACTTTACCGAAAGAACCAAGAATATGGTACAGAAATGTTCCTACTTGCACCAACACTGCCGGGAAACATCGGTTCCACAATCCCAAAGGCCAATGGACTAAAAATATTATGACCAAAAAAATGTTAATACATTTTACATGATTAAATTATCCCTTGTCTCTCCATTGTATGCTTGTTATTACACGCAACCCACTATGAACGTGCCCAACGTATTTTCCCAGAAAATGTTGGCGACTCATATTTGAGTTAAAAAAGTAATTGGGAAGCCCATCCATCCAGCAGTGGCTTGCTCATGGCTGACAACAATGACAATTATGGAATCAAACCCAGGATCTCGGCCGTGATTGTTTAATGCCGAGCCACCTTCCACAGCACACGATGTTGTTTTATAATTATCTATATTATTGTTATCATCATTATTGCTGAAAGGGTTTTTCCCCTTTTTTTCTGGCAACAAAACTGACACCTTTTGCAAGGAATCATGCTTACATTAACCACAATACTTGCAGTCAAATGCAAACCAAAAACAATACTCTGATCATTTATGCATTGTCTTTGAAACTGATTGGTCCACACCAGAGATAGCTTTCTTTAGAGCCTAGTCTCATATGGTGTTCGACCAGATGACGCTCTAAAGAAAGCTGTCTCTGGTGTGGACCAATCAGTTTCAAAGACAATGCATAAATGATCAGAGTATTGTTTTTGGTTTGCATTTGACTGCAAGTATTGTGGTTAATGTAAGCATGATTCCTTGCAAAAGGTGTCAGTTTTGTTGCCAGAAAAAAGGGGAAAACCCCTATTAGTATATCTTGGTACTGGCAAACGAGGTCCCATGATCATTATTGCTGTTGAAATTCAAATATATTTCATTTTTGTTTTTTTTTACCCGCCACCGCAAACGCGCCACCCACCCCCTCGGCTACCGAGCCGTCTCCGGCACTCACCCTGCGCGATCTCGCTGCCGGACGACGTCGGAGCGACATTCCAGAGCGTTTGTTGAAACGACGCGTCCACGTTGAGGCCTCCCGTGGCGTAGGAGAGGTGCTGCCGCGCAGAGACACGGAGCCGGTCACGCGGCGCCGGCAACGCGAGCCCCACGGCGCCCGCTACCCGTGCCGCCCACGCCGCAGACGAAGCGTCGCCCACATTTGCCCTCCACAGAGGCCACCGAGTGGCTGAATAAACTTGTTTTTTTCCCCAGGTAAGGCCTCACTGAGCTATATAGCTCTTTTTCAGAGATTGACCTGGCCAAGCTCACAAATTATAAGCCCAAGGAATTGGCTTATGATCGTGTGGAAATTTAGAGCAGTCAAATACTCTAAACCAGCGGTCCCCAACCTTTTTGGCACCAGGGACCGGTTTCGTGGAAGACAATTTTTTCACGGACCGGGGGGGGGGGGGGGTTCATCATTGGGTCTTTCCCCCTTTTCAAAGAAGAACTCCAGCCACGTTTGTTGTTTACTTATTTTGGCTAGGGGTTAGAGCTTGTGGGGTTAGCTACATGGTGACTGAGACAAGTGCGCAGTGCGGGAAAGAGATGCGGATGGAAGTGGTGAATAATAAAACAATGGGGGCGGGCCACGCGTGGTCTCACCGCTCTTACCTCCTGCTGCTATGCGGCCCGGTTCCTAACAGGCCACGGACCGGTAGCGGTCTGTGGCCCGGTGGTTGGGTGGGGCTGGGTGGGGGGTGGGAGGGGTGGAGCTGGGTGGGGAGGGGCTGGTCACCCCGTGGTGCCCTTATAAAACTCAACGTTTAACCTACTCACACCGGCTTGTGCCCGCCCTCACATTCGGGCATATTTGCGGAATACACCACGCCGCCGTTGACCCTGGCCATTGACCGAGCAACCCAACGTTCCTACCAGCTCCCTCCAAAGGAATGTGTTTTCACAGATGTCCAGTAGGGGCGGGTCAGAACGTTACAACAACAAACGATACAAAAACACGATAGGAGTGCAAAGTGTAAGCAAATTAAAAAAAGTTTACAAATAAAACTAAAGATTTTATTGTACCGGGTAAAGCCCACTGAGATATTACTTTTTTTTCAGAAGAGACCTCGCAACAAATGATGGCTCAACGAAATGGCTTCTTCACGTGGCCATTTTCAGCAGCCAAATCATCTCCACAACTTAAAGGCGTGTTTCTAATCCAAGCGACGTACTCATGGGCTGATCACAACCATCTGACTGTCTGGTCGCTGACCTACGGGGTGCCCGACATTGAGAGTGTGTGCAGCCGTGAAAGGACAAGAGACAGGAGAGGGCCCCAGGATGGAACGCGACAGAGATGGGGGCGAGGATGGCGGCCGTCCCCGGGGGAGAGACGCGACGAGACGCGACCGCGACGGGCCGTCTCACCAGGTAGCGCTCCGACGAGACGCTGACCAGGATGAGGTCGTCTCCCACCCGGACCTTCTCTCCCTCCGAGCGCTGCTTGGACGCCGGGTGAATTGTCCACCAGCACGACTCGCCTGCGCAGGGGAGGGACCACGTCGACAACCAACTCAATCACGTGGCACGGCTCCCGATTTGCGCTGGGCCACGGCGCGCACAAGGACGCGTGCGTCTCTGGGTGTCCGTGGCAGGAATCGAACTATCGATCAATGCCGAGCTCGTCAGGGAGCATAAGCCATCGTCGCGCAAAATCTGGTCATCCTCGTAGCTGTAGCAGCAGCGGCGGCGGCGATGGTGGCTTTCGGCCGTGTGTGTTGTACTAGTAACGAATTGGCCACGTTGTTTACATGACAAACCTCACTAATTGGCTGTGTCGGGTGGTGGTGGGTTTGACAACACATATATATTTACACGATCTAACCCAAGAAAACTCTATTATGGATAAATGGAAAACTACATGATATAATTTATATTTTTTTTGGTAAAGTGATTTACAAAAATAAATCAATAAAATCTGCCCTAGCGTTAAATTCCCGACAACATGAATTTCCTTCCACGGAAGCAATGGCGGGGGGGGGGGGGACACGGTCGCACGCACCTGACGCGTCTTGCTGGAGCCCGACGTCGAACGCGAGTTTGTCTGTCGAAGACCTCGACGTCGACAGGCAGCTCAAGTACTGCAAGGTCAAAACACGCACACACACACAAAGACAAAGGTGCCCCCCCCGTATAGCCTTAACGGACTGTCAGGGCAAGTGCCGTTAGCGAGCAGCAGCCATGAAGGCCCGAACGGCACACGAGGGTTTGGGTGGCCAGCGGCACCGGGCCCAGCCGCCTTTGTCTCTCCGGTGGCGTTGTTTACAAACCGCAACAGGTACTCATTTAAGGCTGAGTTGACCTAGGGGAGGAGGCCCAGGACCGGTTCAGATAATCGTCACCGGCGTTGGCCGCGAGTGGAAATCGAAATTGGGTCGCCAGGTTCGTAGCGCAGCGCGCTAACCGCTACACTACCGCTACCCACACGCACACACAGACACACAAAACCACACGGACCCCCCCCCCCCCTCCCCCATGTAGCCAGCACGGCTCAAGTGGGGATGGTGTGGCCACACCACGCTAGCTACTCATCTGAGGCTAACTTCGACACAGGGGAGGCACACAACACTGGTTCTGATATCACCTGCCCATGGTAGCCACAGCTGCGAATTGAACTCAGGTGGCAGGATTCGTAGTGCAGGGCGCTACTCCACACAGACAACAGCAGCAGCAGCAGCAGCCGCCATTCGCCACCATGTGGCGGTGACGTCACCGCAGCGCTGGTGCCAGGCTAGGTGCACTTTGAGACTGTCCCGTGAAGTGTGAAAGTCTCGTCGCTGGCATGAGGCCGCGGCAAGACAGAGTCAGGTGTTACGGGGTTAACCGACTGGGATGACGGGCAGATGCACCACCCGTACTCCCCACCGCACCAACTCGCTGCGCGCACACGTAATGCAACACACGCAGAGGTGGGTCATTGGAATTCCGTTGGGTGACAGGAAGAGGAACGCGTGGATCAGGGATCGCATGCGAATCGAAGACACCGAGCAGCTGGGGAAGTAAGTGGGGCTTGGGTAAGACGTGCCACGACTGGAGATGATTGACGGCCGGTGGACGAGACTGGTGACAGAACGGCAGCCAAAAGGAGGGAAGAGGGCCCACCGCGCGACCAACGCGGGGTGGAGCGGGAGAAGGATTGCGGCATCGCAGGATTGCGAGCGATTTCAAAGTGCCCGGGGGGGAGCCGGGTTATTTCTTCTCGTTCCAAATGTGAACCCAGCGATCGCCTCCCACCCCCTCACCCCCCTCCTGCCCCCCTTTGTCCCAACTTCCCATGGGGGGGGGGGAAGAGGGGATCACCCCCATCGGCCACCCCCACGCCCCACACCTCCTGTGCCCCCTCCACACACATCCACCAGTGGTGCTTCGAGAGAGAGAGAACGGAACCCACCATCCCGCTGTAGGAGTGCCGCAGGAGGATCGCGTGTCCGTACAGCAGCGTCCTGTGTCCACCTCCCTGTGCCGTCTGTGCTCGCCCCACACACACAGAGGCACTCGTCAGCGCGGGGAGCGTGGCGGGATCGTGTGGGGGTCGGGGTAGGGGTGGGTTACGGCCGGTGATGAACCTTCCCGACGCACCTCCGCGTCTTGCCTCCACGCATCCCACCTGTGCATCGACTCGACCTCGCGAGCCGACGGCGGTCGACCTCCTGCTTGGACGCGGCGTGGAGGTCGTCACATTGCGGGTCGCGCGAGGACGTCGATAGTCGCATCCTCAAAATAACCGGCTGACGGTCGAGACCGTTTAAGCCCAACAAACGTGAACACAACCCACCCCCCAACCCCCCCCCCCCCCCCCCACGTTATATTCCACTGAAGGTTGAACGGTGGGCCTCGTGCCTACAGGTCAATGTGATTCAATGTTGATTTGAAGCTTTCGTGACTGCAGGAATCCATACTCGTTGGTTCTTTCAAGTGATGACGGACGCTTGTGTTGCGCCCGAAACGTCGTGATCTATTTCATTTTATACCTACGTGACTTTACCGAAAGAACCAAAGAGTATCGATGTATCTTCTTGGTTCTTTCGGTAAAGTCACGTAGAAGGGAAATAATAAAATAATAAAAATAAAATATTATAAAATAATTCTCACAACGTTTCGGCCACAACGCAAGCAGCCGTTCTCAGGTGAAGAACAGGTCTGTCGGGAAGACAGCGTCTGAATTATTTAATTATGCTTTCTTTTTATTATTTTATTATTTCCCTTCTACGTGACTTTACCGAAAGAACCAAGAAGATGAATCCCTGCAGTCACGAAAGCTTTAAATCGAAGAGTATCGATGTAGTTCGTTACTCGTGTTTACTTTCGCGCACGTTGCAATAAAGCGCACGAGTCGATGCACTTAGCAACAAGTCAACGTTGATAATTGTTTTTTTTTACCCTTTTATCTGGCAACAAAACTGACGCCTTTTTTACGAGGAGTCATGTTTGCATAGACCACAATACCTGCAGTCATAATGCAAACAAAAAACATAACTCTGATAATGTATGCACTGTCCTTGAAGTTGATTGGTCCACACCCGAGACAGCTTTCCTTCGAGCCTAGTCTCACATGGGTTGGACCAGATGACGCCAAAAGGCGCACAACTCAAAGATAATGCACCATCAGAGTATGATAGCTCGGAGTAAGCATTTACACCATTGGTACCTCATTTGCCAGTAAAAAATATGATAATTGTTTTTTTACTGGCAAATGAGGTACCAATGAAGTCAACGTTGATTTTAGAGCCCCGAAAAGATTTGAACTTCAAAAAAGTATTTTTTTCTTAAATGTTCTCAATTTTTCTCCCCAAATTTCAGGATTATTCCCGAACATCCCAGTTTATGTGGGACACAATAAAATCTGGCCACGCTATTTTGAGGACAAAGCATATTTTCTATTTGTTAAAATAAATTGACCTTAACCAACCTCCTCCCCCACGCCCCCCCCCCCAAATTATTTCCAACTGCCGTGGTCGGCGTCACGCGCCACGAGACGAAGGGTCCAATCAGAATGCTCGCTGAGCGGCGAATTCCTCCCCCCCTCCCCCACCACTCTGTGTGTTGAAGAGAGGCCCGCAGAAGGTGATACCACAGAACCACTTCTGAGATCCCTTCGAGTGACCTCTTATCCACATCGGTGGGAGGGGAGGGGGGGGGAGCTGAATTATTTTTTTTATCAAAAATTCCAATCTCACTATTTTATATTTTTAGTTATTTGAGATTAAATTTAACCAAGTCGAGGGAACGCATTAAATATATATTTTTTATACGCAGTCATTGGTGACCAGGCCGAGTCCATACACTCAAGCTATCAAATTTGGTTTAGTCACATGCTTGGGCAGATAAACCCTGGAATCGAACCCAGGTTCTCAGCCGTACCGGCTTAATGCCGAGCCACCTTGCACAGCGCACGATAATTTGTCATTATTGCTATCCATATTATTGTTATCATCGTCGTTGCTGTTTAACTTTTAATATAAATTTTATTAAGTCATTATTATATTTTTTTGTTAGCATTTAATGAGCCAAGCATACATACAGCATTTGCACAATTATACAGTATAGCATTTATATATTTTACAAGCTATAACACGTACACGCAAGACAGACACGAATGGCAGTCAAAAAGGCTTTTACAAAACTCCCAATTGTGTTCAAATTTAAAAGCAACGGCTCACAATTTAAGCGACTTCTTAACGCCATTTCATTAAAACATCACCACCGATCGTTTATTACCGGCGCCTCCGAAGCACCACATCTCAAGGCATTGCCGCCAGCAGGCAACAACGACCTCCTCCGTTTAGAATAACTTCAAAGGGATCTTCAATGCCCACCGCGAAGCAGACGGGCGTGTAGCGCTCACGGTTAATGCAGCCGCGGTGTTAACCAGGGCGGGCCGCTGGGTTCAAACCATGTGACCTCGGCAATAAGCGGGCGAACGCCGGGTCCGTCTTTTTGCCGTCACAATCCACTCACGGCTTTGCTGCGCGGTTACGTGGACAAGATGAGAATATCAAAATGTAGTGTCTGGTAGAAAAGAAAAAAACACTTTTTGACTGCCTCTCATGTATTCACGTACAGCGTAAATTTGCAAATATACATTTTAGCTGCACAGTCAACTCTCGAATATCCGGAGCACAGAGGGGAGTGGGGGGACAGGAGAGGTGGCTTGAGGTGTCCATGTAGTCGGCATGTTGTATTTTTAGCCACAGCCCATGCCTTGTTGACGACAACCTGCGGATTCGTGGTCAAGTCTTACTAGGCCCGTGCCCTAAACCTATTTCCTAATTTGTATTTGATTTATTTTACCACTCAGCTGTGTCGCCCTTTTTAAGAAGCGACCTGGCTATCACAAATGATAGCTCAACGAAATCGGTGGCTTATCGCGTGGGATTTGATTGCAGCCAAAATGCTCTGAACGCGCGTCGATTCTAAATGAGGAGGGAAAAACCGGAGGGACCTGGAGAAAATTCCACGCGGCCACAGCGAGAGCACGCAATCTCCAGGCGTCAGGGTCAGGATCGAACCCAAGACCTCCTGTATACCAGGCGAGGTAATTAACATCTTGCCACGGCCTAGCTCAGCCTCAGCCTCGTGGTTCCATTTCAACGCTAACCTCGGAATATTTATTTGAAAGAGTATTTATTTACACCGGACGCTTTCGAGCTGTTTTGCTTTGTTTGGGGGCTTGCGCACAGATGTCCGGCGGGACGAGGTCCGTGGAATTGCGGTCGGTTCGCTCGCAGACAGCGCCGTGTGGCAGAGATCGCAAACGGGTTTTGATTCCTTACCCGTACCCGGCCGCACCAGGGTCGCAAATGGGTTCCCGTACCCGGCCGGGTACGGGTACTCGTTCCCTACCCGTACCCGTACCCTACCCGAAATGAGTGACAAACGGTTACTCACCAGTGACTCACGGCCTACCCGTACCCGTACCCGGCCGCACCAGGGTCGCAAACGGGTACCTGTACCCGGCCGGGTACGGGTAGCTGGGTATCGGGTAGGGTACGGGTATCGGGTACCCGGTTGCGACCTCTGCCGTGCGGCCAAGTGGTTAGCCGTCACCGACCCCCCCCCCCCCCCCACACCGCGGGACGGTGCAGCGAACAATTCAAACGGCACGCGCGGGGGGTGCATCGCCGTTGTCGGGTTTGTTGTTGTTGGGTTCTTCGCGAGCGCACGGTTAAAATCGAGCGGACCTGGAACCGATAATTACATGCCCGCGGATAATCGAGAGCCGACTGCGTTTTAACGCAACGCGTCCACGGTGCACATTGGGCAAGCGTCGACATTCACGTTTCTACTGCCGTGAATACGAAGCGTGCTCCGAGAAACTCCGCCAAGTGGTGCTCTTGTTCCGTATATTTGCTTCAAATAAATACGTACAAAGAATAGTTATACTCGTTAAATCTGTACGAAACGTTAAATGTGAAGGAGAGCTGTTATATTTAAACGGAGAAACCAGGGCCTTCAATCCAGCCACGGATTGGCAAAGGGGCTGTAAATTGTTGTAATGTGTATGTATATATACACACATCATGTACCTATATATGTTGATGCTACAACACGTTGGCCCGTGAGACACCACTTGCCTGCTGTTAACAAACGGGTTCACAGCCGTCGGTTGATTGCTTTGTATTTGAATAAACAAGTGCAAACTTACCTTGAGCAACATTTTCTACATCGGTTTGCAATGTTTAGCGTACACACACACACATATTTTTTTTTGCGTTAAAACAGGAGAAGAAAAAAAACAAAAAACACATGTTAGCTCGGATTCCAGAAAGTGTTGTTAGTGAGTACACGAGGGGACATTTAATGACACTGAGAGGGAGGGGACGGAGGGGTCAACGTTGACACGGAAGGGTCAAATACATTTTTGAGGTTTGATTAGGAGTAACGGTCAAATTAGTTACAACACAGGTTATTAACAACGCAATTCAACAATCACCAGTTGCATCGTCAATACCAAGGTCATTAATGAACACTGTAACCAAAGCATACCAAGGTGAAATACACTTGTTAGAAGACACATTTGTGAACAGTTTCGGTCAGTAATACGACATATCCAAAACAAACCCATTCCTATTATTATAATCATGACTTTCATCATCAAATGTCTTCTCAATTCTATTTCTTTCGTGGCCAATTTCAACAAATTCCGTGTACAGCTTACTTCCTGTCCATCAGTGACGATGCTAACTTAACGTCTTACATTAACGTCGGGAACACGTAAATTTACGTTACTTAGTAACCAATTTGACGTTACATATATAGCATGTGCATAGATGAAATGACATGCGATGTGTGTGTATATGTAATGACATGGGTGGCTTTTGTAAAGCATATATTAAATGAACATTGTTGACATTTTTTTCCAAAGGGCATGAAGGCCAGATTATAAACTAATCTATGTTTTATTTGACCAGGTTAGGCCCACTGAACCGTGTAGCTCTTTCTCGGAAGCGACCTGGCCACAAATGAAAGCTCAAGGAAGTGGCTTATCATGGTGTGGAAATGTATATCAGACAAATGCTTTGAACGCACGTTCATTCGAAATGCAGAGGGGGGAAGAAAAAAAAAGGAGGACCCGGAGAAAAATCCACATGACCACGGGGAGAACATGCAAACTCCAAATATACAGGTGTCAGGGTCGGGATCGAACCCACGACCTCCTGTATACCAGGTGAGGTGGTGAATAGTAGTTAGAAGTTGTGTGCTAGACTTACAGTGGGTGTCCTGAACTGTGTGTGTGTGTGCACGCGGTGTGTGCGTCTGGTCTCTGTTTAAAGGCCCAGTGTACCTATGTGCACTCTTCTGTGTGTTCATTGCATTACCACATAATGCAATGTCTCTGAACATAGGCACATGATCTCTCCTTACAGTATATTTATATTATTATAATTAAGTTGATGCATACATCATTAAAACGCATTATTACTATTATTCATGTGACCAATACATTATTGCCTATATATTTTAATATTCGCAATGAAGATTGTTTATTTATCACCGTTTGTAGTCGACGGTTATCTTCTCAAACGTTGAATTGTGCCTGCGTTGGCTAGCTCTATCGTCTGCGGACATCAAGGATCCTACGCTGGAAACACAAAATCGGTCAACCGAAATCTGGGGGGCGCGTGCAAAGCAAACGCAGACCCAGACCACCCCCCCCCCGACCCCCCCAATTTCAGCCTCCGCTAAACTTCGAGGAGAATCAAAAGGTAGGGGGCAACGGGTTTGTGATTTGGACGGAATGGATTCATCGGAAGGTTTTTTGTTTCTGTTTGCACGATGGTGGGGGGTGGCTTGGTTGGTGGGTTGGTGGGTGGGTTGGTGGGTGGGGAGAGGAGGGGGAGGGTGGTTGGGAAGGAATCATTTGGAGAGAGAAATAAAATCCAAGCTGAAAGAAAAGGAAGGGGGACATGGTGGACGACGAGGACGACAGGCGACAGAGCGAACACGGAGGGGGGGAGGAGGGGGAATGCTGAGACGCGTGAGAGTTAGCCAGTCCAACACCGCCGTTAAACAGAGCAACTTTTAAATCGCCGTATGTTGTCGTGCCTCGACCCCCCGCCCTAGCCCCAAAACGCAGCGTGGCCGTGCGGAAATTCTCTCGGATTTCAGCAGAGAGCGATGGGTCGCGAGGCAAAATGCGGGAGCCGCATTTGACCCCATTTTATTTTGTCACCTGAATTGTCTGTGGGTCGTTTGAATGTCAGTTGCCCTGTTTGACTTTGTTTGTGTTGTTGTTGTCAATATAGTTGTAGTTGTTGGGAGGTTTTTTTTTTGGAGGGTTGGGGTGGGGAGGAATTCTTCACCTGTGCTGGTCAGACTCAATGAGTTAAATTGACAAACAGAACTTAAAGCCGCCATGCCCGATCTCAGCCAACCGTGTAAATTCAAACCTCGAGGTCAAATTACAATGTGCGCCGCTGCAGTGGCCACGGTATACACATGTTGGAAACCGTTGACATAATCCACGCGTACGCATGTTTTTTTTTAAACCCCAAACATTTAACGAATGCATAGATATGTCTTTTTCTAAATATATATATACGGCAAGTGACAAAATGCCACGGGCAAACATTGGTATAAATTTCCTCGTTCTTACACCGAAATTCACAGCTGTTAGTTGTTACTATTTCGGGTTGTTTTTTTAATCCGCAGAATAATCCCACGGGGGGGGGACGGGGGGGGGGGGCTTGCGTGGGTCAATGGTCGAGTCGCCGGGCATGTCAGCTTTAAATTGCTCACGGACAAAGTGAGTAGGAGAGGGAGGCAAGAAGAGGACATAAAAACGAGTGAGACAACCAAGGAGACACCGTCACACGGGAGGGAGAGATGTTTAGAGTGACGGGGAAACTTAGGAAAAAAAACCTAAAAAAGGGAACATACCCATTTCTCCATGTCAACATTCTGTCATCGACAAATAAAACAAAAAAACACACACACAAGAAAACACAGAGCAAAACAAATCAGTTTCACGACAAAAAAATGGAGATTCAGTTGCGTTTTCTTAAGTTGCATAAGGATAACTTAGTGCATTCATGAGCTTCATTTGTTGCCTATGTCTAACGATCCGACCGTCGTTACGCGTTTGCTTGTGGTAAATGTATAATTTGTTTTCACGTCCGTAGACTCCAGTGAAAAGCATTGCGGTTGCAACGCTGGTATGCAGGTATACATCAAATGACGTTTCGATTCCCAGCCTTTGCCACTCAGCCTTCATGGATCTGTCTCTCTTGCTCTCTCTCTGTCTCTCTGATGCAGACACTAAACTAAAATATCTGAGATACATCATCTGTGGGCCAGAGCAGAATTCAGTACCAGAAGGGGTGGAAACGATTCCAGTTTCTGCATTTTCACTGATAAATGTGTATTAGGTGATCGCGTATTGCACTTATAAAATAATGTTATTGTATAATTACATTTTATTGCCGATTTAAAGATGATGGTATAACTCAAGTTTTGCCATCGCTGGTGGAACCAATGAGGACAACATTTTATCTGGACCCATGAACTACGAAGCTGAAATATCTACACAAGACGGTGGTTGATTCAATTCTCAAAACAAAGTTTAGTGAAAAAATAAATAATGAGTTTTCTTTCTTCGCACAATAATTTGGGTCCGAAAAATATAACCACAGATTATAAGCTAGTTTTTGTTGTTATAATAATGATAGTGAATACAATCAACGTGGTCTCCCACTCAATAAAGCAATTTGAATATTCCCACGTCATGTTTGCGGCCCCAAGCCAGCGAAGGAAATTCCACATTCACGATCTCGCTTCCCTTATCTCTCTCCTCCACACTACCCACTCACCCTCCCTCCCTCCCTCCGCTCCAGGTGGGATTTAATTCACGTCGCGATCTTCGATTTGGACGTAGCCGAGGTGACCCTTGCAACACAAAGATCCACGTTGGTGCGTTTTTGTTTTCTTTCTTTCTGGACCGTTGTCCCATCTTCCTTGCGAAGTAACGATTCGACTGGACTGGGTTTGGTTGATACGATTCTCAGAGGGGCTCACCACAAGTCCCAGGCGTCGTTACGTTGACGGCACGAACCCATCACACGAAAAAACGTGCGCGGGTCAATGACAGCTGGAACTATGGCAGCGTGGCTTCTACATCTTAGCAAGTGGGACTCAAATTCAAAGTTCACACCTTATGGACGAATAAGTAATAATAAACTCAACTGGCCCTAAAAGGCATATATATATTTACGTATGAAAGACGACGGGTTCGGGCAGTAGCTCTAGTTTTTATTACACGCTTTCATTTAACTCACTCTGTCTGTTGTGGTTGTCGTTGTTGTTGTATCCTCAAATCTTGTAACTTAATTTTAACCCACTTCCCAATGTGGTATCGTATTATCTGGCTGTATAGCAAATGAAAAAATACGATTACTTTACTACACAAGTTAAAAATATAAGTGCTTTAATATTTAAGTGTTTTAGGGCCCCTTTATAACATATGCTACAGGCCCCGCACCAGCTTAATCCGGCACTGGCACTCAGTTGAGGCCAAGTCGACCTAGGGGAGCCCCGGGGACCGGTTCAGATAACCATCACCGGTGTTTGACGTGAGCGGGAATCGAACTCGGGTGGCCAGGTTCGTAGCGCAGCGTAGCGCTAACCGCTGCGCCACCGCTCCCCACCTATGGGACACACTCACACAGGGGGTGGCATCCACCACAGAATGCAAAACGCCGTCTGCAGCAACGTGGGTCTCGCGTACCTCGGAGGGCACGGATGGGCGCGAAGTTTAACCCCCTGGCAGTGTTGGCGGCAGGAGTGAGAGAACCCCAAGCGAAATAAAATTGGACCGTGTGATGGCTTAAGAGGGCTGCAGATTTAATGTCGAAAAATAAATAAATGAGGCAACATTAAATGTCAGCTGGAATTCAACAAGGGAATGGACATAACACGTGAATCTCTCTTGCACCTTGTCTGCATCTCTCTTCTCACTACAGCTCTGTCTACATTTCCTTACCTCGGCTCATCGATATACCTCGAGTCATCTGACGAAGATATTGCAAATTGAAAATGTGCGGCGCGATGATATTTTCTGCTTAGGGCCCCCAAATGTGCAAAACTGCAACCCCCGTGGATTACCTGTAGCAGCATCGTCACCCATCATCGCCGCGTCTCACCTCCACCTGCCGTGTATCCTGCACCCGTCTCGTGCACGATCATCCGGTGCACTCCGACGTCGTTTGTTATATATGTTTCACTATATAAATCCAGGGCACCTTGAATCTACTTGGAAACCTCTACGAGTTCGCTAAACACCTCGCTCCGCCAACGTTCACACGTGCAGCGTCTCCTTGAACGAACGCCGCCTAGCCTCGACCCTCACCACCGACTACCCCAAAAGGAGGAGTGATCCACAAGCCGGTTGACGACTTTTGCCCAGCACGCGGTGGCCACTCACCCCTTCCATCTTGTCCTCGTTGCTGGCCAGCATCTCCTGCAGGGCTCGCACCGACAGAGACTGCTCCAGCACGAAGATGCAGATGGAGAGATCTGGAGGCACATTCTGCAGGAGCACGGTGGGGAGAGAGAGAGAGCGAATGGGAGAACACTTGCTTCACGCGAGGACGACGATGAGACAGTTCAAATTAATTTATTAGGTGTAGCCCTGTGAGCCATTCGGCTCTTGAATCTGGTGCAACCGCAACAAACAAAAAACAAAAACATGAAAAAAAAAACATTTTAAAGTGAATATGTGACTGAGTGCAAACAGAAAATCCAAGAAAAGACAGCAAAATATTGCAGAAAAAAACACCGTACACCAACGCTGTGTGCAAAAATCCCAGTGGGATGCAACAGCCAATGTCAAAACCGCTCACTCAGTTTGCTTTGTAATTGAACCAACGCTGCTGGTATTGTGCGCTCTCAAAAGGCCGTGCGGCTGATGGGATGTGTTTCACAACAGTTGCTTGTTTTTTCACGTGGAGGCACAGATACGCGAAGGAGGCGTCGTCCGCTTATTGATTGTGTTACTAAGACTGGAGATGATTTTCAGATGAAAAAATAATTTAACAGTGTTTTAATCATTTATATTGTAATTATATTTGCACCTTCAACAATAATAAGTAGAGGAGAGCAAAGATTCAGGGTACGCCACATCCAAGATCGAGCGTAACAGCAGTAGCCCCTACGTATGCTCATTGATCTCAGAGTAGAAAAGAAAGAAAAATGAAAGGCAGATAAAGGGATATTTATTTAAGATATTTACATCATTTTAGAGGGTTTTGTCGGACGTTTTCACGAAATAATTCCAAGTGCAGGTGCCAGGTCGATGATGACGTCGGTGGCATCGGATTGGGGAGGTCTTGATCCAGCAGTGGATTGACCCCGGCTGGTTATGATGATGAATGATGATGATTCATGTATATTGCGCAATGACCAAGGCGTCTTCGTGCCAACCGAAGCGGCCTCACCCAGAGCCACGTGGCGCTGCCACCTCTTGGCAGGAAGGTGCAGGGAAAGAAGTGGCATCGATTGTGGTGACGTCGTTTCCGGTGACGTCATGCTTTAGTATCGATCCCAAATCAACAATTCGGATCACCCGAAATGTTGTAGCTACGTCTTGATTTTCGGAGATTATAGCAGTGCCCTCAATTGGATTGATATGTGCTTTCAAGCTATCAATTCCGGTTCAGTGATTCTGCACTTGCTCTATTACTATAGTACTACACTGCCTTAAATTTTTATGAACGACTGGGTGTTTAAGGTTAGCGATTTGTCGTATTATCCGGCTGTATAGCAAATGAAAAAATGCAATTACTTTACTATGCAAGTAAACCATTTGTGTTTTAATATTTCTGAGTTTTTTTTTTATTTAGGGCCCCTTTATAACATCATGCTACAGGCCCTGCACTAACTTCATCCGGCACTGGCGCATAGCAAATATGGCCACAAATGATAGGTCAACGAAGTGACTTATCACCTGGGAAATGTATAGCAGTCAACAAGTGTATCTAAGCGCGTGTTTGATAAATGTGGAGGGGAAAACCGGATGACCCCCGGAGGGGGGGAAAATCCAAGCGACCACGGTGAGAGAGAGAAACTCGCAAACTCCCAATTACACAGGCGTTGTCGTCAGGGTCGCGATCGAAACTCACGACCTCCTGCACACCAGGCGAGGGAGATAACATCTCGCCACCGGGGGATGAGGCTCGGGGCAGGTGGTGGTGGGTGGGTGGTGGTGGGTGAGTGGTGGTGGGTGATGGTGGGTGGTGGTGGGTGGGTGGTGGTGGATGGGTGGTGGGTGGTGGTGGTGGGTGGTGGTGGTGGTGGTGGTGGGTGGGTGGTGGTGGGTGGTGGTGGTGGGTGGGTGGTGGTGGGTAGGTGGTGGGTGGTGGTGGGTGGGTGGTGGGTGGTGGTGGGTGAGTGGTGGTAGGTGGTGGTGGTGGGTGGGTGGTGGTGGATGGGTGGTGGGTGGTGGTGGTGGGTGGTGGTGGTGGTGGTGGTGGGTGGGTGGTGGTGGGTGGTGGTGGTGGGTAGGTGGTGGGTGGTGGTGGGTGGGTGGTGGGTGGTGGTGGGTGAGTGGTGGTAGGTGGTGGTGGGTGGGTGGTGGGTGGTGATGGGTGGTGGTGGGTAGGTGGTGGGTGGTGGTGGGTGGGTGGTGGGTGGTGGTGGGTAGGTGGTGGGTGGTGGTGGGTGGTGGGTGGTGGTGGTGGTGGGTGGGTGGTGGTGGGTGGTGGGTGGTGGTGGGTGGGTGGTGGTGGTGAGTGGTGGTGGTGGTGGGTGGGTGGTGGTGGGTGGTTGGTGGGTGGTGGTGGGTAGGTGGTGGGTGGGTGGTGGTGGTGGGTGGTGGTGGTGGTGGTGGGTGGGTGGTGGTGGGTGGTTGGTGGGTGGTGGTGGGTAGGTGGTGGGTGGTGGTCGGTGGTGGTGGTGGTGGGGTGGTGGTGGTGGTCGGTGGGTGGTGGTGGGTGGTGGTGGTGGTGGGTGGGTGGTGGTGGGTGGTGGTGGTGCGTGGTGGTGGTGGGTGGGTGGTGGTGGGTGGTGGTGGGTGGGTGGTGGTGGTGGATGGGTGGTAGTGGATGGGTGGTGGATGGGTGGTGGTGGTAGTGGATGGGTGGTGGTGGGTGGATGGTGGTGGGTGGGTGGGTGGTGGTGGGTGGTGGTGGGTGGTGGTGGGTGGGTGGTGGGTGGTGGTGGGTGGGTGGTGGGTGGATGGGTGGTGGGTGGTGGTGATGGGTGATGGTGGTGGTGGGTGGGTGGTGGTGGGTAGGTGGTGGGTGGTGGTGGGTGGGTGGTGGGTGGTGGTGGTGGATGGGTGGTGGGTGGTGGTGGTGGGTGGGTGGTGGTGGGTGGTGGGTGGTGGTGGTGGTGGGTGGGTGGTGGGTGGGTGGTGGTGGGTGAGTGGTGGTGGGTGGTGGTGGTGGGTGGGTGGTGGTGGTGGTGGGTGGGTGGTGTAGCGCCTGAACGTCGACTCACCCTGGAGTTGGTCGTAGACTCCAGGAAGCAGAGGCGGTTTCCGAAGCCCTCCGCCGCCAGACACACCTTGACGGCCTCCTTGAGCTTCGAGGCCGTGCATTGCAGCACCACCTCGTCATCCTGCGGGGTGGACGGAGGGGGCAGGGCGGGGAGAAACGTCGAGAGAACAAAACATCAACAAAATATGGTTTTGCGCTGGAAATGCATTTGACGCGACGGTCTCTGTAACGCGGTTGACGGTGGGCAGGTTCGACAAGAACGTCGGCATGGTAGGTCACACAAAGACACAGTACCCCGTGTAGCCTTAACAGACTGTTGGGGCAAGTGCTGCTCGCGAGTAGCGCCTATGAAGGCCGGCACGGCACACGAGGGGGTGGGTTGGCCAACATCACGCCTGATCGCCTTTGTCTCCCCAGTGAAGATGTTTACTCACCGCACCAGGTACTCATTTGAGGCTGAGTCGACCTAAGGGAGGCCCAGGACCGGTACAGAAGATCGCCACCGGTGTTGGCCATGAGCGGGAATCGAACCCGGGTCGCCGGGTGGGTTTAGCGCAGCGTAGCGCTGACCGCGACACCACCACTACCCGCTAACGCGCGCCAGTAAGTTACCCTGAGGGGCCGTCCATAAATGACGTCACGCGATTTTGGACGATTTTTGACCTCCCCCCCCCTTCGTCACACGGCGTCACAAAAAGTCAAACCCCCCCTCAAATATGACGTCACAAAGCTCTGCCCCCCCCCCCCCCCAAAACCATATTTCCATTTTGAAAATAAAACATGCTTCAAATCGCTTTAAACGATTGTCATAGTAGTGCGTATTTAATGTGGCGCTGCACTCTGATGTTGTAGGAGTGTTTTGGTTCTTTCGGTAAAGACTTACCGAAAGAACCAAGACGATGAATCCCTGCAGTCACGAAAGCTTTAAATCGAAATGTAGGAGTGTTGTTATAAACAATTAGTGTTGTTATAACAATTTTATTATTATTTAAAGTTGCGCATTTTGATGTGACGTCACATTTCTCAACCCCCCCCCCCCCCCCGTTAGACATCGTCACAAATGTGTGACCCCCCCCCCCCCCAGGTGGGTGACGTCATTTATGGACGGCCCCTTATTGCATGGGGGGCTCGCTGCTGCCCCGAACGAGTGGGGACCACGAGCGGGGTGCGTGGACTTTTATATGGGGAGGGGAAGGTGGGGGGGGGAAGAGGGATAGTTTCTTGACTCAAACCACACGTCTCTGTCCACCCAGCAGTACTAAACGGGTTTCCCGACAACGTCGCTGGAGTTGATCGGCAGGTTGCATGCGGTGAGCAGTGCCGGATTATATTATTCTAGTAACACAAGTAGCTACATAAGTAGATACGGGTCCCGCACGTTCAAGGGTCCCGCGCTAAATGCTTTCATGCCATCAATTCCGGTTTAGTAATTCTGCACTTGCTCTGTTCTTATAGTACTATACTGCCTTCAACTTTTACAAACGACTGGGCGTTTAAGCTTAGCGATTTGTCGTATTATCCGGCTGTACAGCAAATGAAAAAATACAATTACTTTACTGTGCAAGTTAAAAAAATAGTTTTTAAATATTTACGTGTTTTTTTTGGGCCCCTACAGGCCCGGCACTAGCTTCATCCGGCACTGGTGGTGGAGCCATCATCATCATCACGATCCATGGGCAGATCGCCCCGTAGGTGTCCACTGCACATTTCGTCATTTGCTTCCACTTTTCTCTCTGTCTTGTGCCAATATGGCTCAAGTAGTGGCCGCGTCTTTCTGGTACCAATCTGCTGTGATGCCCTCGTCATCGTCAAGCCATTCTCTGTGAGGTCTTCCTCTCTTTCCAGTTCCTTCCATTCTTATTGTGTGAACAACAACACTTTAAACTTTCCTGCCGTTGTCCATTCTACTTATGGCGTCCAGAGTGCCAGTTTCCTTCTGATCACTGCCTGCATCAGGTTGCGGCGGAGTGCGTACGTAATGTTCGGTACATTTAACTTATTTCGCACCGTACGTAGCCAACCGTGCTAATCGGAGGTGCGAGGGTGCCGGTGACTCCCACCTCGTCAAAGAAGCCTGGCCGGTTGGGAAGAGTAGGCCAAGCGAAGTTGCGTCAGCAAGCAATTGCAGGGCTGCATCTTTGGCTTTTTTTTACGCAGCGTTCAATGGCGGCTCGTGACGTGTCCACCAGGTGGGGCTGTTGTGAGTGACCTCTGACCAGACGGTGGTCTAATTAAGGAAAACCTCGTCGTGCTATTGGCCTCCCCGTGAAAGTGATACAACTGTGTTGTCGACCAACGGGAGGCGTTTATAAACAATACGGAACAAAACAACAAGGCACTCAAATGCTGTCCCCATGACCCTCAAGTCCACACTACATAGCCCCTTTGACACTGGCAAAAGCCGTGAGATGCTGTATTTTCACAGTGCACCCTCGCGTTGTGATATCGCCTCTCATCACAGCCATGGCCGCCTTCTTCACCACCCTGAATGGATCTCAAACGGCGTGGCCAGAATGCTGGAAGCTGCTCATCGCAACGACTGAAGGGAAATCTCTCACTCGGACGCCTTCACAGCTGCCCCGAGACCTCCCCGAGGCACAAGTCAGCGATTTCGAATATGAACGACTTAAAATGTTATCTCCATTAGGCAATTCACGTTGAAAGAATCTTTTTTTTTATACAACTTCTTCTTCTTTAGTGCTGCCTAACGGCGTGTGCGACTTCACGATGATATTGGTCCCGGTCTAGCACGGCGTGTAGAGTTTGTGCTGTTGTTAATTGTAGCCATGTTTGATGTTACTGAGCCATGTCGTTTTTGGCCGTCCTGGTCGTTTTTTCCCTTCGATTTTTCATTCCAGGATTTGCTTTAATAGCTGGTATTTGCAATTTATAGAAAAGTTTTTTTTTTATTGCTATAGAAATAATTTCTCATCCCCAGCTGCTTGGCGGGGCGGCGCTCCCACGACCCAAGCGGACGAAGCGCGCGTCGCTTGAAGCTCACGATTGCAAACCAACCCACGGGTGTGCAGCCTCCGTCAGGGGCCCTCCTCTAGAGACAAGAGGGGAGTGGGGGGGTGGGATCTCGCTTGCCCTCCACACCCTTGTTGTACCGTACTACGCTCTGAAGTTCTATGGCCTGCTCACAGCACCGCAGGCACACGCTCACCGCTCAACTCCACAAAGGCAGTGGGGAGGGGAGGCGCAAGGTTACGGCGCATTTATTTATTTACTTGTTTATTCTGCGAAGGACGACGGATCGCGCCTATTTAGAGACGTTTTTTTTAATCCAGGAGGTATTCGGTTTGGCCGGCGATGTTTTGCCGGGCCGGTTGTTGCGCGTTGCGTTTAGAGTTTCCTCCGGCGTCTGAGCCAACGTTTCGGCGTTGCGAGCAGCAGCTCCCCCGACCACCACCTCCCCAACGCGCTCCGAGCAATAAAAAAAAACGTCGGCAATTTTGACGAGCTCCTTTGCCAAACTCGTCGGCGAGCGGCTCAAGGTCATTTTAAACTATGAGCGATTTTTTTATATTTTTTTTGTTTATCATTTTAATCCAACCGAGCTTACGCACCTCTTTTTTCAGAAGCGACCTGGACCACCGCGAACGATCTCCGCTCGACGGAGCGGCTTATCCGTCGCGTGGACATTTTTGAGCGGCCAAAATGCTCGAAACGCGTGACGTCGATTTCCAAATGCGGAGGGAAAAACCGGGAGGGCTCGGAGAAAAATCCACGCGACCGCAGGGAGAGAGAGACACGCAAACTCCAAATATACAGCGGCAGGCGTCAGGGGTCGTGATCGAACCCACGACCTCCTGTATACCAGGCGAAGTAGTTAACATCTCCTAGCCACCGTGATGATGATGAGATAGAGAGAGGAAAACTCCACATATACAGCAGCAGGCATCAGAGTCGTGATCGAACCCACGACCTCCTGCATACCAGGCGAGGTAGTTAACATCTCATAGCCACCGTGATGATGATGATGAGAGAGACACGCAAGCTCCAAATATACAGCAGGCGTCAGGGTCGTGATCGAACCCACGACCTCCTGTATACCAGGCGAGGTAGTTAACATCTCCGAGCCACCATGGCAAGAACAGCTATTCGACACGATATGAAACGCAACGTTCGGACAAAGTTGGAGGGATCCTGTTGCTGTCACAAATGGGACGGAGCGCCCAGGTTCCTACCCCACGCGCACTCCATACGATCCGACGCAAAAGCAGTCGGGATGACCGGTGATCCGGTGATCCGCTCCAGTAACACAATCACTCACCGGCCGCTAGTCACCTCCCTGTCACTCTTCTATTGCTACGACCCTGGTTTACCGTTCCCCTGAACTTCACCTCTTCGTTTCTCCTCGCATACCGAGGACTCGGCCACACTGAATTCAGCCCTGCCACACTGCAGGTCACAGCTACGAAACCAATCACTCACAACACGCGCCCACTCACCCACTCACTCCCTCACCGATTAGCGGTTAGCGCGCTGCACTAAGAACCTGGCGACCCGGGTTTGATTTCCGCTCACGGCAAACACCGGTGACGATTATCTGAACCGGTCCTGGGCCTCCCGTAGGTCGACTCAGCCTCAAATGAGTACCTGATACGATGTGTAAACATCGCCGCTAGGGAGACGAAGGCGGCCGGGCGTGGTGTTGGTCACCCACCCCCCTCGTGTGACGTGCCGGCCTTTCTAGGTGCTCGCTAACAGCACTTGCCCCTACAGTCTGTTAAGGCTATACGGGGATCCTTGTCTTTGTTGCACGGTAAACGCCCTAAACGCAATCTTCGCTCGGCGCGAGAGAGAGAGAGCTCAGTCAGCGGGGCCGAGGGGGGGTTCTGCGTGTGCAGCAGCAGGCGGTGGTGCGGGTGGTTGTCTCGCGTTGACCTGTCGGCCCGATTGCCGCCGTGGTGTTTCAATCACCTCGGCGGCTCTCTAATGCTGCCCGATGGTTCAGGAGGGGCAGGGGTGGGGGGTAGGTGGGGCAATGCCTGCTCCAGAGCAATGAGCTGGCACCTTCGAGACGCGTAACGTTCGCACGTGCGGCGGCATTTGATTTCGATCGGCCTGGGTCACCGGCTCTCACCGAGCGCGCTCTCGGGTCGCGATGTCCACGCGCCGGGTGGGGAGCCGAACCAACGCTGCGTAGCACAGCGGCGAAAAATAAAATTTTAAAAAACCCCTGCGTGTTTTGTTCTGGTCGAGTCGGCGGTTGGCGCTGCGCGTTGTTCACCCCGGAGCCGAGTTCGACTCCCGGCCGTGGCAAATGTTTACCCGTTCCTGGGCCGTGGTGAAGTATGGGCAGGAACCGCGAGGTGGGGGGGGGGGTGGTTACTGTTTAATATTTGACTTTAAAATGTTCCTCCCCAACACGTCCCAGGGGATCCTCAGCGCCGGTTGCGGTTCCACGCAAACCCCGCGGCTGCCGCAAAAACGCGAGCGTCAAACTTACTCTCGGCACCGCGCAGAGCAGTGACACCTCGCGAATCGGTGGCGCGGCCAATTGACGCAGGCGTGGCGAAGTTGACATGCTCGCGGCTGCTATTAACCGGGGGGGGGGGGCTGGCGGAACGTCGACGTCTGCATGATGAGGGGTTTGGGTGGAAGCGATTGCGCCCCCCCCCCCCACCGCAGAGGGATGGGCCGCGACATTGCCCCCCCCCCCCTCAATCCTCCGTAGCACCCGCTTGGGTGCAACTTTCGAGCCACCACGACCGGCAGCGTATCGGGTGGCTGGCACGTGTAGAGAAAGAAGGGGGGGTCTTCTACTCGCGCGTGAACGATCGACCGATCGATCGTGCTTCTATCCTGCATTTGCAAGATAGAAGCACTATCCTGCAAATGCAACAATCCACCCATGCACCTGCCTCCACTTCTCCCCGACGGTCCTCATCTTTGTATACTCAAAGGGCGACGGACCCCAACATCTTCAGGGGCTGGTCAACGTGCTCGTCGGCTATGCCAAGCTCGCCATGCACAGGGCGAGGAAGGTGGCCCTGGAGGGGAAACGTCCGGCCAGCAGCGTAGGCATCTTCCGCGCTCTGGTCGGAGCCAGGGTGTGGCTGGAGTTCCGCTATGCGCGGCTGACCCACGCCGTGCCGGCCTTCAAGGAGCAGTGGGCGATGGAGGAGGCCGTGTGCTCGGTGGCAGATGACGGGGAGCTCTGCATGCAGTTATGAGCTACCCGTCGGAGGCCGTTGGACTGCGAGAAGGGCGGCGTGCAGAGCGAGAGAGTGAGAGAGAGAATGACCGAGAGAGTGAGCGAGAGAGTGAGCGCGAGGTGGGGGTTTACATAAAGCAAAGATAAAAAAAATACGAAATGATGAACGAAGCAAAGTGCGGTCTACACCGAGCATCTTCTTCACTATGGGGACCTCATTTGCCAGTAAAAATATGATAATTGGTTCTTTACCCTTCTATCTGGCAACAAAACTGACACCTTTTTGCAAGGAGTCATGTTTGCATAGACCGCAATACCTGCAGTCATAAATACAAACAAAAGACATAACTCTGATAATGTGCACTGTCCTTGAAGTTGATTGGTCCACACCCGAGACAGCTTTCCTTCGAGCCTAGTCTCATATGGGTTGGACCAGATGACGCCAAAAGGCGCACAACTCAAGGACAATGCACCATCAGAGTATGAGAGCTCGGGGCAAGCATCTACACTATGGGGACCTCATTTGCCAGTAAAAATATGATAATTGGTTCTTTACCCTTCTATCTGGCAACAAAACTGACACCTTTTTGCAAGGAGTCATGTTTGCATAGACCGCAATACCTGCAGTCATAAATACAAACAAAAGACATAACTCTGATAATGTGCACTGTCCTTGAAGTTGATTGGTCTACACCCGAGACAGCTTTCCTTCGAGCCTAGTCTCATATGGGTTGGACCAGATGACGCCAAAAGGCGCACAACTCAAGGACAATGCACCATCAGAGTATGAGAGCTCGGGGCAAGCATCTACACTATGGGGACCTCATTTGCCAGTAAAAATATGATAATTGGTTCTTTACCCTTCTATCTGGCAACAAAACTGACACCTTTTTGCAAGGAGTCATGTTTGCATAGACCGCAATACCTGCAGTCATAAATACAAACAAAAGACATAACTCTGATAATGTGCACTGTCCTTGAAGTTGATTGGTCCACACCCGAGACAGCTTTCCTTCGAGCCTAGTCTCATATGGGTTGGACCAGATGACGCCAAAAGGCGCACAACTCAAGGACAATGCACCATCAGAGTATGAGAGCTCGGGGCAAGCATCTACACTATGGGGACCTCATTTGCCAGTAAAAATATGATAATTGGTTCTTTACCCTTCTATCTGGCAACAAAACTGACACCTTTTTGCAAGGAGTCATGTTTGCATAGACCGCAATACCTGCAGTCATAAATACAAACAAAAGACATAACTCTGATAATGTGCACTGTCCTTGAAGTTGATTGGTCCACACCCGAGACAGCTTTCCTTCGAGCCTAGTCTCATATGGGTTGGACCAGATGACGCCAAAAGGCGCACAACTCAAGGACAATGCACCATCAGAGTATGAGAGCTCGGGGCAAGCATCTACACTATGGGGACCTCATTTGCCAGTAAAAATATGATAATTGGTTCTTTACCCTTCTATCTGGCAACAAAACTGACACCTTTTTGCAAGGAGTCATGTTTGCATAGACCGCAATACCTGCAGTCATAAATACAAACAAAAGACATAACTCTGATAATGTGCACTGTCCTTGAAGTTGAAATGATGAACGAAGCAAAGTGCCGACTACACCGAGCATCTTCTTGTTTCCATTGATCGTAAAAAAAAGAGATACGAGAGAGAGAAGAGAGAGAGAAGAGAGAGTCGAGGGGAGTTTTCTGTACGCAGCAACGTGACCCCCACATCCAGCTGTTGCTGTCCCTTTGTCGTTGCTATATTTGATCGTGCGATTTAAACCCACGCCTCACTACCCCCCCACCACCCATCCCCCCTCTGCCTCTCGTGACGGTGGTGGTGGGGGGGAGGGTGGAGACTTAAATATTTACTACACCAGCCGAGACACCGCGGGTGACACGCGAACGCGAGCGAACACTGCGAACGCAGGAGGGCAATTCACACTCGCTCCCGGCAGGACGCAACGCCAATGTTTGCAATTCCTATACTCGTTGGTTCTCCCCACGTGACTTTACCGAAAGAACCAAAGAGTATGGATTCCTGCAGTCACGAAAGCTTCAAATCAAGATTTTGCCATTCCTTCCGACTGTCAGCAGTTCGCGTGTTTTGCTGTTGTTTGTTGTTGGTTGTTGTTGTTCACCTGCGTGGCGAACTCTGCACGCCGTTTTGGTCTCTCGCACTGGTGACGCAATGCGCAAGTTGACCCGGGCCGGCGACAGACGCGACAATGCCGCCTTTGGCGATATCACGAGGTTGGCGTTGTGTGTGTGTTGCTGTGTGTTGTGTGTGTATGTGTTGTTGTGTGTGTATTGTTGTTGTGTGTGTGTTGTTGTGTGTGTTGTTGTGTGTGTGTCGTTGTGTGTGGCGTTGTGTGTGTCTTGTTGTGTGTGTGTTTGTTGTTGTGTGTGTGTTTTTGTGTGTGTGTTGTTGTGTGTGTGTGTTGTTGTGTGTGTGTTTGTTGTTGTGTGTCTGGTGTTGTATGTGTGTGTGTTGTTGTGTGTGTTGGTGTGTGTGTCTGTGTAAATAACTGGGGGAGTGTGAATGCGGACCAGATGTTAATGTTGACCCACGCCGCTTACCCAATCGACTTCCACTCGACGTTTGCACCCCACCCCTCCTCCAGGAGGCGCTTTGCTAACTGCCCTCTCCTCCGAGGCCTCGAGTCGATGACTCAGCGATGACACTCTGGTCCTCGTGACGCCTGGGTCTGTCCCTCCCGAGCGTTCGACACTTCACGTGGCCCGAGCGGTTTTTGTTCTCCCCTCAAATAGCTGTCACAATGATCAATCCACTGACAGTTTATTGGCCTATTGGTGCTCGGAGTCGATATTCGTTGCGTTGAAAAAAAATTGAAACTTCGTGATGTTTGTAACTTCGTGATGTATGGGACCTCGATGCGCAGAGGAAGGGGATTTCACAACGGCTGTGCCGATCCACCAATCCTTGCTGCTGCCTCTACAGTGCTGGATTACAGGCCACCTCCACCACCGCCACCACCGTCACCACCACCGCCACCAGCGCCACCACCACCACCTCCACCAGCGCCACCACCATCACCACCACCGCAACCACCGCCACCACCACTGCCATCACCGCCACCACCGCTACCACCACCGCCACCACCACTGCCACCACCGCCACCACCACCGTCACTACCACCACCGCCACCACCTCCACCGCCACCACCACTACCACCACCACTACCACCGCCGTCACCACCGCCACCACCACCACCGCCACCACCACCGCCACCACCCATTCCAATATTTCGCCCTCTGTGGTCATCCTTCACAAGCACCCCCACCCCCCAACCCCCTCTCTCTTTCAACGCGTCTCTCGGCCGCCGGTCTTGTTCATCAACTCGCAATCCTTCCATGTGACACATCACGTCCAAGTACATTCGTTCCGTGTTTAACGACACGAAGCGCCTCTCTGATCCCCAGTTTCTCGCCCCTTCGAAACCCTTCCGAGAGCGCGCTCAGGGTGGCATCCACATTCCGTGGCGCGACCGTGAGCTGCTCTTTTGTTACAATCGGAATCCAGCGGCTGAGTGTGCCGATGTGTCCGCCACGCGAAGGTCACTCGGCGCGTCGTCCCGCGCGTCCAATCGAGCGGCTCGGCATTCGGTCATCTCCGGCGCAGCCCCGAGTCGTAAATTGTCCGCGGTGGAAATTTTCACTTTTATTTTTGTTTGTCCGTGGCCCCACCACCCCCCACGACTTCCCTCAAAGTCAACCCACAGCTTGCCACGGGAATAATACTTTTTTTTGCACAGCGGGCTGGCGCAGCGGTAACCACGTGCGCCTCGCAGCGAGACAAAACCTCAGTTCGAGTCCCGACTCGGGTACCTTTCTGTGTTAAGATTGTATTTTCCTCCCTCCTGTTCTGAAGAGTGCGCGTGTGTGCGCGTGTGGGTGCGTGAGTTAGTGGGGAGCGGTGGTGTAGCGGTTAGCGCTACGCTGGGCTATGAACCCGGCGACCCGGGTTCGATTCCCGCTCACGGCCAACACCTGTGACGATTATCTGAACCGGTCCTGGGCCTCCCCTACGTCTACTCAGCCTCAAATTAGTACCTGTTGCGTTGTGTAAACATCGCCACTGTGGAGATAAAGGCGGTCGGGCGTTGTGCTGGCCACCCACCCCCTGGTGTGCGGTGCCGGCCTTCATATGTGCTCGCTAACAGCACTTGCCCCTACAGCCTGTTAAGGCTACACGGGGGATCTTTGTCTTTGTGAGTTAGTGCGAGGGTGAGTGTGTGAGTGAATGGAGTTTTGTCTCTTCTCTCGCCCCCCATTCTCAGTGGGTTTCCTCCGCCTTCTCCCGGGCTCCTGCCACAGCACCTCCGTGAGTAGCACTGTCGGCTACGTGCGGTGCGACAGCCCCTCGACCTACATACACACATCTGCCGGTGGATTGGCACGAAGGCAGCATAGGTGTGCACGCGTGTATGCTAACAGAGAGCAATTGTGGGCCAGCACACACACGAATTGGTTTTCCAGCAGACGGGGGTCTCACACGGGCTCCTTCTGACCGCGCCCTGAGGGTCTGTGCCAAACCGAACCTCTGAATGATGCGATTGTCTTCACGAGAAAACAGCACACAATGCGACAAAGTACACACACACAGAGTACACACACATAGAGCACACACACACACAGAGTACACACACACAGCACACACACACACACGATTACATCTACGGGACCCCTCCTTGCCAATGTACCCGGGTATTGAATGATAAATAAAAACAAGGCCGTTTACCCTTTCTAACATAAACAGAGGCGTTCGAGTTTGTTCAAACATCAAATGGGCACCATCTCATCTCACCACGTAGATAGGACCGCTTCAGTTTAACAAGTAGGCTATCTTTCGATTTAAAGCTTTCGTGACTGCAGGGATTCATCTTGGAAATTGTAAAGCCTTTTTTATATCACTCAATACACAAAAGATGATTTCTCCACCTTAGAATATGCTGGAAGTTGTAAAGCCTTTTTTCTATCACTCAATACACAAAATATTATTTCTCATTTTATTCTCTGTCTTACAAGGCTGACTCGGCTGATGAGAACAGGAAGGTCGAAACCACCCCAGGCTTCGCTTGCTAAAAAAAAGTGCTTCTGGATAATGTTTGTCTGGAAAGCCAAACAGGCAGATGACATGAGCAATAGCGTTTGTTCATGTAGAGAATAAACGATGTAGGGTTCTAATTGAACTGTAGACACTTTGTACCCATAATGCCCTGCAATAACGCATGATGAGTCTGTTTTAAAAAAAGAATCGCCAAGTTCAGCTAAACACGTACAGTTACGATGCTTTAAAGACGATTGATAAATTTAATATTCTTGGGTCTTCGGTAAAGTCACATAGATAGGTTGAAAGAAAGTAATGTTTTTGTAATTTTCTTTGAACCTATCTACGTGACTTTACCGAAAGACCCAAGAATATGAATTCCTGCGGTCACGAAAGCTTTAAGTCATGATACATTTCAATAAAAAAAAATTCTAGAGTTCAACTCTTTGCCAAATCCATCTTATGGACCGATGAATGTTGACTTACGTGTGATGCCCCTGACTTGTTATATTGATATGTTCTTTCTCAAAAGATAAAAGGTAAATGTTGTTGACCAGCCAATACTTGATCGCGCCATTGCTGGTGAAAAGTAATCGACTGGAGTGTATTGAAACTAAACTTTTTATTCTACCAGGTAAGGCCCATATAGCTCTTTTTTTCAGAAGCGACCTGGCCACAAATGATAGTTCAACAAAGTGGCTTATCGCCACGTGGACATGTATAGCAGGTAAATATTCTAAACGCGTGATGTTGATTCTAAATGTGGAGGGGAAAACCGGAGGGACCGGGAGAAAAATCCACACCACCACAGTGAGAGAGAGAGAGACACGCAAACTCCAAATATACAGCAGGGGTCAGGGTCGCGATCGAACCCACGACCTCCTGCATACCAGGCAAAGCAGTTAACATCTCCTAGCCACCGTGGCGCCCATCTCTATTTCACGAACACTTCTTCCACACCGGCCAGATTGACTGTAGACGAGACAATTTACTCCACCGCACGCAAACTGCCGATTGACTGTAGACGATTAATTGATTATGCTGCTTGGGCAGAGGCGGAGGTAGGAGGATGATGTTGTTTAAACTGCCCCCACCGACTGCAGAGAGATTTGACGACGCTTGCAATGCATGCACCCGTGTGCTGACCATCGCACCATCTCCTCGACACGACCACAGTGCAATTAGTCGATGCCAATGAACCATTCTATCTGTAGTGGTTACAGTACCGACACACTCAGAATGATGACCGAATGTGGGGCACGATCGGTCTACAGTTGTCGGTCAATGCTGCACACACGTGACGATATTTAGGCGTCACTGCATCACAGCAAAAAAAATTACCGTCACGTCAGCGTGAAGGTCAGCTATTTTAAAACGTTGCAGCACTGTATTAATAACGATTTGGTGTTGTTTTTTTTGAGTCACCCTCCTGTACTACCGGAGCACATCAGATAACTTTTCGGCACGTCTCAATCTCGACGCGTTTCAACTAAAACGAAACTTTATTTTTTATTTTACCAGGTAAGGCCGTACTGAACTGTTGTAAAGCTATTTTTTTTCAGAAGCGACCCGGCTTTCACAAATGATAGTTCGTCGAAGTGCCTTATTGCCACGTGGGTATTTATCGCGGCCACAAACTCTGAACGGGCGTTGATTCTAAACGCGGAGGTGAACAAAAACAACTAAAACGGAAGAGCCGAAGAAAAAATCCACGCGACCACGGAGTGAGAGAGAGAGAGACACCGCAGACTGCAAATACAGCGGACGATAAGGTCGGGTTCGAACCCACGAACCTCCTGCGTACCAGGCGAGGTAGTTAACATCTCTTAGCCACCGCGTTTGAAAAGGGAGCTCCTTCAGTGGCAGCTGTCCCTGTCGATGCAGGGTGACGTCAACACCTGGTCCACAAACGCCTCGTGTCATCCCAATTGAGTAATGTTCTGCGTTTGCCCTCTGTCTCTCTCTCTCTGCTGAACTCATCACAAATTGGCACACCCATTTTGTTTTACGTGACAAACCTTACTCATTGGTCGTGTGTCAGGTGGTGGCAGGTTTAACGACACATTTATATTGACGCGATCTAACCCCCCATCATCCGCAAACGATTGCGGATGAGTGAGTAATGCCACCGTAAAGTGACTCAGCAACTGGGCAGCAGAGCCCAAACACCCTCCTCATCCTCCTCCTCCTGTGTGCCGTGGTTGATACAAGGGGCGACATTCTTATTGCGTCGCATTTCCCCCCCCCCCCACTCCAATCGCATCCCGTTTGCGATATCGGCGTCATGTCAACGAGGCAGGAGAACCCCCCCCCCCCCCCCCCATTGTGAAGTCTCACGGAGCAAGACGGCAAATCCTTGTTGCGTGCTGGGCATAGAGGGGAGCGCACATGGCAGAGCCGCGTTCTGCGACGTCCTCCTCTCGAATGTGGCGGCGTTCCGTACCACCAAAAAAAAAGTTGGAGGAAACGTTTTTTTTACTCCCCCCACACCCACACACACCCACCCACACCAATCCACTCACACCACATCCACCCACCCACCCCACCCACCACACCCCACCCACACTCACCCACCACACCCACCCACCACACTTACACCCACCCACCCCACACCCACCATACTCACACCCATCCACACCCACCCCACCACACTCACACCTACCGACACCCACCCACAACTCTCACACCTACCCACATCCACCACACTCCCCTCCCACCCACCAAACCCACCCACCACACTCACACCCACACACCCATCACAATCTCACCACACCCACCCACCACTCTCACACCCACCCACCACACTCACCCACCACACTCCCACCACACCCACCCACCACTCTCACACCCACCCACACCCACCCACCACACCCACCCACCACACTCCCACCACACCCACCCACCACTCTCACACCCACCCACACCCACCCACCACACTGCCACCCACCCACCCTGCTACGGGGAGTAATGGTCCGTCGCTCGACAAGTGGACCGCTTATTTTTGAATTGCCGTCAGATTCCTGTGGTCTGCAATCATTCCCCAGACATGACATCCTGGTATCCGCGTTGGCTGCCCCTTGGATGAATGCAAATAATCGTATGTGTGAAGCACTCGTCGACAGATTAAGTTGGGATAATCGGAAGAATCAATGCTCAGAGGGATAGCGTTTTCCACGGGTCAATTCCAGTGTCTAGATAACAGAGGACAGGTATGATTCGTACCACTGTATGGGAGTTTCATCATTACTAATCGTCAGCGTGGTGCATTAAACCTTTGCTGCCCACAGTTGCACCTCAGGCTATGTTTGTTGTTGTACAGAGATATAAATCCAGGACATTGGGCAATGCTGACTCAGTGGCCCCACAATCTTCCCTGTGCCACCTCAATAAAAAATAAACTAATTTATTCGTTACAGTTCCAGCACTGCCAAGGTCCTATGGTTTGCGTCCGCGCAGCCACCAACGATAATTCGGCGAAGGCGCAGCCCCTGCAACTGCTTGCTCGCGTCACTGCTGGCGGAATTGCCTCCACTCCAGGGAGCTAGAGAGAAATCCCATTTATCGCGGGTATTTTGCTTCCTTGTGTGTCTTTATGTTGGACTTCTTTCGCGCCGTACATAGCCACAAGCGCTAATCAGAGGCGGTCGGGCGCCTTGCGCAGGAGGCAGGAGCACCCCACACTTTACCCCACCCGATGCGATATGACAAACTACGAACTGCAACGTGACCCATTTACTCTCCATGATCGAGATGTTTTGGGGGGGTTATCCTGCTGGGTGGACACAAGTAGCGGGAGTGCGGTGGGGGGGTTAAGAAACTTGTCCCATTGTTTCAACTGCCGCGCCGGGATATCGTGAATCAAGCCTCGCGACCTCCGGATTGCAAGCCCCCCCCACCCCCCCCCCCCCATTGTGCTAAACCAGGGGTGGGGAACGTCCGGCCCGCGGGCCGTATGAGGCCCGCGAAATCATTTGGTGTGGCCCTGCCAAGGCAACCGCAGGCGGGACTCGAAATTCAATAAATCTAGGAGCAAACCTGGAAAAGCAGTTGCGAGTAGCAGCAACAACATCATCAACACCAGCTAACATCGCACGCCTCGCCAAAGAAAAGCAGTTCCAGCCATCGCGTTAGGGGTGAGTTAATAAAATGTTTGACCAAACATAACGGGCTAAATTTTTAAGTTGAGATTTTTTTACGGCCCGCGAATTATGTTATAAATACCCAAATGGATCTCGGCAGAAAACGGGGTTCCCCACCCCATGTCAGCTAAACGTTGCCGGACGAGGAAGAACACGTTTACAAGGTGCGTGGTGAAGCGAGCGCGCGCGCGCAAGAGGGCTCGCCAAAAACGAGCCACAAACACCCCGACGATCTCGTCGGGGAACACGGACCACCACGCCAACTCCGATCCTCGTTCTCCCAGAGGCGGCGGATGTTGGGCTGCTGACATCCAACAAAGACGGCCAGGGCATCGGCGCGGCCCTTTCAGACTGGAGCCCCTCTCTTCCTTCCGATATTGGGAAGCCAACGCTGGAGCTGCGAGCAATTTTAAATCCGGGTGGAAAACGCGTTTCTTTAAAACCGCTTCATCGTGTTTAGTTTGGTGTCCTGTGCCCGTACCTTCGATTACTACGTTGGCTACAAATGTGTCAAGGCATAGCGCACTCCACCAGCCATCGACGTCAATGACTGCACAAAGACAAAGATCCCCCGTATAGACTGTAACAGACTGTTGGGGCAAGTGCTGTTAGCGAGCACCTATAAAGGCCGGCACGGCACACGAGGGGGTGAGTGGCCAACACCACGCCCGGCCGCCTTTGTCTCCCCAGTGGCGATGTTTACACACCACACCAGGTACTCATTTGAGGCTGAGTCGACCTCGGGGAGGCCCAGGACCGGTTCAGATAATCGTCACCGGTGTTGGCCATGAACGGGAATCGAACTCGGGTTCGTAGCGCAGCGCAGCGCTAACTGCTACACACGCACGCACACACAAGGATCCCATCGTATGAGGTTGGTTTCATGTTACATTTTGTTCAAAATGCAGACACTCGGGGGCTTATTCGCCAGGGTAGGGAGCAATTAGGCCGCGCGTGAAACAGCTGAAGACAGCAGAAGTCCCGTGGTTATGTAAGATCGGCCTCCTTGAAGGATATCAAACAAATGTCTATGCCCCGCCCGCCCCGACAATGCTAGATGTGATTCTGGTATCTCCAGGGGTGAGGGTAATTGGAACGGTTAAGACATTGTACTGAGTGCTCTTTAACCGAGATGGAAACTGCACAAAAGTGCCGTGGGTGGGATTCAATTCTACTGGCGGGCGGAGGGAGGAGGGAGGGAAACGAAACCTCCACCACCACCACCACTCAAAAAAGCGAAATAATTCCTCGCGACGTGCAGAAGCAGCAGCGGGGCGCAGGACGGAATCTGTACCGTTTGTATATTTTTGTTCGTTTTGTTTTAGTGCCCCGTTTGCAGCGGCGGGTGCAGCAGAGATATTTCGAGAGAGAGAGAAAATTAAAAAAAATCATTCTGGCACTTCGTCGCGAGCAACGCACAGCGGGGAAACGCAGCGAGTGGAGCGCCACTCGCGCAAGTCAATCACCGGCTCCCTGGGTTAAATTTAAGCGGTGAAAGGAGAGACAGGGAGACCTGGGGGGGTGGGGGGGGGCAGAGTGAGCCGGATAATCTCGCCATACTTTCCTCTCCAAATCTCATGACTCTGCTCAAAAAGCTGTCGCTCCACCACCAATCTCTCTCTTTCTCTCGCTCTCTCTGGAATTGTTAAACGCAGGCACCTTTGATGGCAATTTTCATCACCGGGGATTTGACAATTCCAACCGTTAACTAGGATATGAGCTTCGAGTCACTTAAGAATGACGGTCGTCCGATTTGATTTTTAAAAATTATTATCGTGGTCGCTGCGCAAAAACCCGAACTGCCCAAAAAAAATGCTGAGCGGACAGCAACAAACAGCACTATTCAAGTTCTATCAGTAACAAATTAAAGACGTTTGTTGAACTGAGCAAGGTTACGATGACTTAAGAAACGAGTCGATGGGATGATTACTGATTGCCCAACGCTTTCGGAGTAAGCTACGCGACCGTTACCATATTTGGTGTGTTCGAAACAATGCCAACTAATTAGAGGTAGTTATGATTCCTCTATTCAAGTGTACATGCAAATGTGCCTCGTTATGCGCAAACGTTGAACTTCTTTCGCACCGTACGCAGCCAAACCGGCGCTAATCGAAAAGGCCAACAAAAATAACGCCCAAAAAAAACAAAAGCGAATTCTTCAAATAAATTTTCGTGCTTCACTTTAGAACATTGGGGGTTTTCCCCATCTTAGGATTCGCCATAGAAAAAAAACGCGTCCAACGTTGGAGACGGAGCTCCATTTGGGATCGTGAACATTTGCGGGATCGTCAGAGGTTGGCGACGTCTCGGGGCCAGGGTCCTCATCCCGCAGTGGAATCGATTACGTGGCTCGGTGTTTCACGTCGCACGGAACGGGTTCGTGGTTGTGCCCCCTTCGCCACTAGGAGCCGCTAGATCGTCGTGCTGCGTAAACCCGACTTCGTATCCACCGCCTTTGTATGCAATTGAACCTTATGGCGGTGACCCCGAGGTATATCCATAGTACACCGGCTCTCGCATCATGTCCGTGATGCAGTCGTTTTTAGTCTCTGTTGATGGTCGGCGACGCGGCAATCGACTCATCTCGACGAGCTGTACTCACGATGCACCACCACGGTGCGTGCGAGCGTTCAGGGTTTCGGCGCAATCGTCCTCGCTGCGTTTCGACATCGCGGAGTGTGGCACCGATGTCGGATTGATTGGTACCCCAATCACGGAGTTAAGTACACCCCTGGGCAACAAATAGTGTCCCAGAAATAAAATATGTAATTGCCTCCGCCCATTTTGTATTATTTGGTTAACCCGGGGTACCGCCATAAGGATCAAAATGCTGCATTTAACCAAACCTGTTGGCATGATGAAGTTTATACTTTTAATTATTTGCCTTACGAATATAGATTGTATATATATGTGCAGTATACGGGTCCACAGTAGGCACGTGTCGGATTTCGGCCGTCGTTGCGATGGTTAGCTCGCTTTTCTTGACTTGCAATGGGACGAGTTTCTTAAAATCATCCCGCACCCCGCACCCAACCTCCCCCCACTGCTTCGATCCATCCAAGCAGTGTAACTGGGTTCGCCACAATCTGGTCAATCGGCAGATCGCGCGTGGTGGTGGTGGTGGTGGGGGGGGGGTGGCAATGCGTGGGTAGACTTGGCTATCGCGGAAGAGTAGGCCAATGCACGCACACGATTGGCTGCGTACGGCGCGAAACAAAGGGCGCGCTCCCAGGTCAAGGTCTGCGCTCTTTGATGGTGATCGGTGATTTTAGTCAGCGTGGCACCCAAGCTATGGAACGCCTCGCCACTTGGAATGAGGCAATCGGAGTCGGTAGATAGATTCAAGCCTGCTTTGAAAAACCCCATCTCTTTATAAAGTGGCTTTTCCTCGTTAGATTGGTTGGTTGGCCCCCCCCCCCCTGGGTTCTGATTTTAGTTTCCCTGCTTTTCATGCATTACGCATTGAGATCCTAGGATGGAATGCGCATTATACATTTGAATTATTCTGATATACGTACACACAATATATCCACCAGAGGAGGCTCACCAGAGCTTCCCCTTTCCGCAGGCAGTAGCGCCAAGTGAGCCATTGCAGGGCCGCACCTTTACCCCTTTCCACACGCCGGACGTTTTGACCGAGTGAGGGCCTTTTATACGAGCATACTTCACCACGCTGGCCAGTGTGGGTTTGTGAAGGCGTGGAGCATAGCGGGCGGTGCAAAAAGTTCTGTACGGAAACAAGAGTGGATGTTGCTAGCCCTGCCCGCGGTGTTGGCCTGGAGCAGCCTATAGCACCTGTTTTTTGCCTGTGGTTGGTCGCCCATGAATTCACTGACATGGAGGCTCCCAAAAAAAAATTCCTGCTCAGCTTCGCAAGATCAAATTTGGTGACGGGCTTGTTTAAAAAAATGTAACGCGCGGACACGCGAGATCCTACATCGTTCAGTGCGTGCTGCGTCTGTCGAACTGGTTGGGACTCTACATCATTGGACCTCCTTTGCCAGTACCAAAATATAATAATAGGGGTTTTCCCCTTTTTTTGGCGTCCTCTGGTCGAGCACCAATTGGGTCGAGGCTCAAAAGAAAGCCATCCCCTGGTGTGGACCAATCAGTTTCAATGACAATGCATATATTATCAAAGTGGTTTTTTTTTGCATTTGACTGCAAGTATTGTGGTTAATGCAGACATGACTCCTTATAAAAAGGTTTCAGTTTTGTTGCCAGAAAAAAAGGGGGAAAACCCTATTATTATGGTTTGGACTCGCATTTTGACAGGGAGAATGGAGTCATTGCCTTTCTAAACGTCTTCGTCGGTTCGCTGCAACTTGACTCGAAGCGACAACAACAACAACAACGCTCCTGACTCAACACTAGAACGTTCAAACCCAATGCGGAGTTTCGCTCGTATCGAACCGATGCTGCCGAATAAATGGAATCACTTCCGTGAATGGGAGGGAGTGTGGGGATCGGTGGATTGTGTCAACAGTTGAAACATTGTGTATATATACACACAGTATACGGAGACAGATATATGATACAGCCATTGCTTATCTATCGAGTCTGTGTATCATTACTGCGCGTTCTACGTTGTTTAACATATAGATTGCTGATGTTTATAAGTGCTGCGTCTGTATTCACAGCGAGGTGTACAACACAATCGTGTGTCTGTATTTATGTACGTGAAACTACACACCGTTCTGACAATCTGTATAATGTGAACGAAGCTTGGCACCCGAACAATTAATTGGACACGGGTCCGTGTATTCATCTGTGTGCAATTGTCGTCATGCGTATATATGTACGCGTGATAAAGTAGAGAGTGTTGCATGTCATTTATATACATATGAATTATGTAGTATTACATGCGTACCTGTCAATCCCTTATCAGTGCCCTACCTTATTACAGACCCAATGCAGACCCTATTGGTCACCCCGTGCCCCTATAAATCTCAACGTCCATCCTACAAAGCCCCATCACAAGGGAGAACCTATGGGTTGACGGTGATGTACATGCATATTATTTGTATCTACACGTGTATTATAAGTCGTATGAGCACAGTGCAGATGTCTTATGACCCCCCCCCCCCCCAATTAATTAACCCTAACATTTGTTTTCCTTTGCATATTAATTTCTCTTTCAAATAACCCCTTACTTAAAAACACACACACATTAAGTTTTAGAGAATGAAATGGGGCGTCACGAGACATATGGACCAGCCTGTGTACACCTCAAAGCAATTGTGCGTACTTGTATCTTGACATTAATATAATGCAAAGTTTCATTATGGAATGTATATCTGTATGAAATACCACATCTCGTATGCAAATACTTTTGGCACATTTGCAGATGTAAAACACATATATATACGAATTTGTATTTATTTTGTTACAATTAAAACTATACACTGCTCAAATGGATATCAACAAACATCAGGGCACAGGTCTTGTGTTCAAAAGAATATTAGCTTTGTTTAGATAATCACACGTTAACAATGGCCATTAAAATTCGTCATCTGCTTTTCTGCGTTTCACTTTAACAACACTGTATGGCAATATAATACTTGTGTGTGTGTGTATACGCTTGGACGCTTCATTTCATAGCAACTGCGAACAGAAATATCCTCATTTTTAACGTATTTCAAACACCCGACAACATCAGATGACCAGCATCGTATGAAGGAATATAACCGCGTGCGGTGCAATTTGTAGCACGTACTTCAAAGCATCTATCGGCTATTCAAGCATTTGTGTTCCTTACATTGCTCTCAGTAGCACACAACAAGCAACAAGCAACAGCACTGAAGCTACTCACGGTTCTCAAGAATTGAATCTCATCCTCTCCCTCTCCGCCGTCACCCATGGCTCGATCTGGGCTTCCTGTGGCTAGGAATCCAACCCAGGTCCACCCTGCTCGCCGGCTCCTCCGCTGTAGCTGCTGCTCCTGCTGCTTGGTGTCGTCCGGGTCTTTTCAAATAACTACACTAGAGACTCATAATGCTGCTGCTGCTGCTGATGTAGGTGGTGGTGGCGGCGGTGGTGGTGGTTGGACCCGGGACTGACGTCTCTAGAGGAGCGTGTCAGTGCGAGAAGCTGAGACGGACCGAGCAGGTGCAGCGGTGCAGCTGCTGGCAAAACCGGATTGCCCTGTGTGCGCACACGACTAAGCCACCCCAGCCAGACTCTGCCTACACCATTCATGTACGGCGGTGGTGGCAAATGATGGAGTTGGGTGTTGGTGGGGGGGGACTGACATGAATTTCACACAACACGCGCGCGCACACGTGTGGCAAAATTGACTCAGCAATGTGTGTATTGTGTTTATAAAACAAAAAACGGGTAATTATTGAAGAGCTGCTGCCCTGTGGGCCTTCTTGGCTGAAGTCACCATCACAGCGATTGAGCAAATGTGACTGACATAAGGCGCAGTGAGGCAACTATGGGCCGGTTCCATGCACGCTTCTCGTTTAAAATGTATGCTTTTCTGGCCTGCAGCTGATGGTTTTTTTAAAATCCTTTATTAAATCCTTTATATTAAGTTCGCGTGCTTGCTTGCTTGCTTGCTTAGGACCGTGCAAACCTTTCGGTCGTTTTTTAACCCACTTCCCGTGATCCAATCGAGCTGACATTTTGCACACAAACTCGTTGTGCGAGACAATTAATGTTCGTGAAAATTTTTTTCCAAAATTTTACACTGTTTAGGGAAAACAAATTAAATATTTAATTCCCAATTGCTTAATGGTGGCAGACAATCATCTGACCCATAGGTGGCAGCCATCTCGAGCCAGAGGACGAGAGGACTCTAGCCGCCACGCATATAAAGGATTTAGAGTGAAAAACTTTGTTTTTACGGGTTATACTTATTCTTCTTTCTGTTATAATGCAGTCTCTCACCATTTACAAACTCAATTCGCCAACGTAAAAGTGCACACGCACCCAGCCACTGCAGCATTCGTTAATTCAAGAGGCAATCGTGGTGGTAGAGGCTCAAAGAGCCAGCATGATGTGCAATTTGTGTAGATGCATTATGCCTGGCTATTATACATTCAGAGTTTAACTATGTGAGCCTGTCTAAGCACATTCCTGCGGAGGGAGCTGGTAGGAACGTTGGGTTGCTCGGTCGATGGCCAGGGTCAACGGCGGCGTGGTGTATTCCGCAAATATGCCCGACTGTGAGGGCGGGCACAAGCCGGCGTGAATAGGTTAAACGTTGAGTTTTATAAGGGCACCACGGGGTGACCAGCCCCTCCCCACCCCACCCCAGCCCCACCACTCCCACCTCCCACCCTCCCCACCCTCCCCACCCAGCTGCTCCCTCCCTCCCCACCCAGCCCCACCCCACCCAGCCCCTCCCCATCCAGCCCCTCCCTCCCCACCCAGTCCCTCCCCACCCTCCCCTCTCCACCCAGCCCCACCCTTCCCATTTTTGGATGCACGACGGACGGACGGACACAATAATCCCCTGTGGGCTGGTGAAACCAGGAGGTTCCTACCAGTAAATCCAACAAATATGGGTATATCATATCTTGTGGCGTGGCATCGTGGTCCAAACATTCGCTCGAGACTCCCTGTAGAGTTATCTCTCTACCAGCAAGTATCGTGAGCAACCACGGAAATTCAGGAGTCATTTGTTTGTGCGTGCATCAATGTTGAACTTCTTTCGCACCTGTGCGTAGCCAACCGTGCTCATCGTAGGTGCGGATATATCGACACGGAGAGGACGATGCACCGCTGGTTTTTGGGGTCAGGTCACGTGAGGTCACTCACGTGACCTGACCCCAAAAACCATGAAATTGAGAAAACTTGGGTTGGGTTCGCGGTTCGTAATATGGGGCCGTCCATAAATGACGTCACGCACCTGGGGGGGGGGGTCAGACATTTGTGACGATGTGTGACGAGGGGGCGGGGGGGTTTGAGAAATGTGACGTCACATGAAAATGCGCAACTTTAAATAAATATAGGCAACACATTCTACTTAAATAAATAGACTTTTTAATAAATGTTTTCTCCTACAACATCAGAGTGCAGCGCCACATTAAATACGCACTACAATGACAATAGTTTAAAGCGATTTGAAGCATGTTTTATTTTTTTGGGGGGGGCAAAGCTTTGTGACGTCATATTTCAGAGGGGGTCTGACTTTGTGACGCCGTGTGACGAAGGGAGGGGGGGTTAAAAATCGTCCAAAATCGCGTGACGTCATTTATGGACGGCCCCTATGACAACCGCAGCTTTTTTGTGTTTTACGTTACCCTACATCTACCCTACATCCAGAGCCAAACATTCAACAGGGAGTATTTTGAATGCAAAATATGACTGATATTTTATAGTGTTAAATATAACTTGGACGGTAAATGCATAGAATTAATAAAACATTAACGTAGCGGCGAGGTTCAGCAGCACGCGATTTTGATTGATTCCCGTAGAGTTGCAGGGTGGTCCAGATGTCTTGTACCCCCCCCCCCCGACCCCTCACATGTTTTCCTTTGCTAATTCACTTATGTGTTAAATAACCCTTACTTTTTAACACTTAGGCTTTCGCGACCAATATTATTCATTATTTTATATATAAAAAAAACATCTACTCAGTTCTTAAAGAATAAAATGGGGGGGGGGGGTCACAAGACAACTGGACCGCCCTGCAACTCTACGGGAATCAATCAAAATCTCGTGCGGCTGAACCCCGCCTCCTCCTCCTCCTCCCTGTAGGCTGGGGACACCGCGTGGCCCGGCAGACGCGGTGGGCCGCTCTGGTAAACGAGACGACGCCGCGCGTATTTTTCTGCGGCAGCAGCGGCATCAACATCATCTTCTTGGTTCTTTCGGTAAAGTCACGTAGAATGGCTGCTTGCGTTGTGGCCGAAACGTCGTGAGAATTATTTTATTATGTTTTATTTGTATTATTTTATTTTTTCCATTCTACGTGACTTTACCGAAAGAACCAAGAAGATGCCTGAACCTGCGAGAGCGAATGTGCGTGTTTTTTTTTTGTATTTCTCTCTCTCTTATTAATTTTTTTTACGATCAGTGGAAACAAGAAGATGCTCGGTGTATTCGGCACTTTGCTTCGTTCATCATTTCGTAGTTTTTTTAATTTAAATTAAAAAAATTTAAACTTTGCTTTATGTAACCCCCCACCTCTCGCTCTCTCTCTCTCTCGCTCTCTCTCGTTCTGCACGCAGCCCTCCTCGCAGTCCGACGGCCTCCGACGGGGGGTAGCTCATATCAGCATGCAGAGCTCCCCGTCATCTGCCACCGAGCACACGGCCTCCTCCATCGCCCACTGCTCCTCATCCCCGTGTCACGATACGGTTTAGAACCACGCGCAAGTTAATTACACGCGGCAATTTCTACTGTCAAGAATAGCGGTGGCTTCGGCAGGACACATTGCCTGAAGGAGTGACGGCCGGTGGTCAAGAATAGCCACAGCAGTGGCAGCCAAGGAATGGCACGCACCCACGAGCGCGTAGGCCGGGGAGATGGAGCAATGAAATAATCTCATACGATGGAGATAGATTACAACGTAACAGGAATGCGGGATCGTCAGCCATGGTCGATTCACTGCTGGTTTAACGATGAAACGTGTTTTCTGGGGGCTTGTCCATGAAAACCTGTGTTGTGAATAATATTTTTTTTTAAATTAGCTGAGGCAATCCATCCACGATCACCACGTGCTGTTTGAATGTATAAATAACAATTGCCTACTGCATACCGTGTCAACTCGTACGGTTTATCCGTGTTTTTGCACAGAGAAATTGCGTTTTCAGGTCCATGCGGCATACAACCGTTTGAACACGGGCAAACATCTGTTTAGCTTATTTGTGTTTCTCCCCTTGTGATGTGACTTTGTAGGATGAAACGTTGAGATGTATAAGGGGCACGGGTGGACCAATAAGGTCTGAATTGGGTCTGTAGTAAGGTAGGCACTGGTAAGGGGTTTGACAGGTTTGCTACTTGCCCCTGCCGAGATTAACACCAACGCTTCAATGAACATGCCGACCAAGTCGAGTTTGCCATTTCGATCTTTAACGCTTTCCAATGAAGCTTCAGAGCGTCCATGTGTGAGCTCAGTGTGTCGTGTGCACGCTGGGACTTCTTCGCACCGTACGTAGCCAACCGTGCTAATCGGAGGTGCGGTGGGGGCGATAAACTAGACGCGAAAAAGCCAAACGCTTTGCGCTCACAACCGCGTGTTGGTAAGCGGCGTTGAACCCACGCATATGCATGACTTTTTTCTCTGTCGATGCTTATTAGCTTCAGCCATGACAGACGCTGATTGAGAAAAGCATCGATTTTTACCCGTTTACAGAAA